>NC_091152.1:52520083-52820083 GCF_040958095.1 Procambarus clarkii | reverse complement strand
ACTCTGCCTATTGTTTCTCGCCGGCGCCCGGGATCGAACCCGGGACCACAGGATCACAAGTCCAGCGTGCTGTCCGCTCGGCCGACCGGCTCCCACAATGTAATGAAGATAGGTGTAGGGAGCAGGAGGCCAGATACAAGGTATCATCTGGGAGAGGAAATTCTTCGGGAGTCAGAGAAAGAAAAAGACTTGGGGGTTGATATCTCGCCAGACCTGTCTCCTGCAGCACATATCAGGAGGATAACATCAGCGGCATATGCCAAGCTGGCCAACATATGAACGGCATTCAGAAACTTGTGTAAAGAATCATTCAGAACTTTGTATACCACATATGTCAGGCCAATCCTAGAGTATACAGCCCCAGCATGGAGTCCATATCTAGTCAAGGATAAAACTAAACTGGAAAAGGTTCAAAGGTTTGCAACCAGACTAGTACCCGAGCTGAGAGGTATGACCTACGAAGTGAGACTACAGGAATAAAACCTCAATTCGCTAGAAGACAGAGGAGTTAGGGGGGACATGATCACCACATTCAAGATTCAGAAGGGAATTGATAGGGTAGATAAAGACAGACTATTTAACACAAGGGGCACACGCACAAGGGGACACAGGTGGAAACTGAGTGCCCAAATGAGCCACAGAGATATTAGAAAGAACTTTTTTAGTGTCAGAGTGGTTGACAAATGGAATGCATTAGGAAGTGATGTGGTGGAGGCTGATTCCATACACAGTTTCAAGTGTAGATATGATAGAGCCCAATAGGCTCTGGAATCTGTACACCTGTTGATTGACGGTTGAGAGGCGGGACCAAAGAACCAGAGCTCAACCCCCGCAAACACAACTAGGTGATTACAACTAGGCGAGTACACACACACACACACACACACACACACACACACACACACACACACACACACACACACACACACACACACACACACACACACACACACACACACACACACACAGTCACACACATACATGGAACATCTACTTCATACATGGAACTCTGACAGTAGATGGTAGGAAGATTGTGATCTTGGTAATCTACAATCCCCCACCAAACAGTAGAAGACCCAGGCAGGAGTATGATGACAACAACAAGGCATGTATAGATGAACTGCAGAAGGCAGCAACACTAGCCCACAGAATGACAGCGAAGCTGCTGATCATGGGGGACCTAAATCATGGAGAGATAAATTGGGAATCAAGGAATCCCCACGGAGGGGACGAAACGTGGGGAGCAAAGTTAGTAGATGTTATAGACAGGAATTTCCTGACACAACATGTGAAGGAAGACACAAGGGAAAGAGGAGGAGATGCACCGAGCCTATTAGACCTGATTTTGACCCAGAACGTAGAAGATATCGAGAATTTAGAGCATGAAATACCTCTAGGGGCCAGTGACCATTGTGTCCTAGTCTTTGACTACATGATGTAATTAAAACTTATGACCATGGGACAAGAGATCTGGGAAAGGAGAGCTGACTACAGGAAAGGAGACTATAAGAGGATAAGGGACTATCTGGGTGAAGTGCAGTGGGAGGAAGAAATTAGAGGAAAAACAGTCCAAGATATGATGGACCTAGTCATACAGAAATGCCAGGAGGCCGAAGAGAGATTTATACCAACGGTAAAGGGAAAAAATAAGAAGGAATATAATAACCCATGGTTTAATAGACAGTGTCAGGAAGCAAAAATGGCCAGCAGGCGGGAGTGGAGGAAGTACAGAAGACAAAGAACAGAGGACAACAGGATCAGATACAACAGAGCTAGGAACGATTACATTAACATAAGACGAACATCGGAAAGGGACTATGAGAACGATATTGCAATCAAAGCGAAAAAACAACCTAAGTTACTACACAGTCATATAAGAAGAAAAATGTCGGTGAACGACCAAGTGACAAGACTAAGGAAGACAGAGGGGGCATATACTGAAAGTGACAAGGAAATCTGCGAGGCACTGAATGCCAGTTTCCATGGAGTGTTCACTACCGAGCCTGAGCAGCTCCCATTGTTGGAAGGGGTTACCCTAGATGAAAGACTATCAGATATAGAGGTGACAGCAGAGGAGGTAATGAAACAGTTGACAACTCTAGATTCAACTAAAGCAGTTGGACCAGACAAAGTATCACCGTGGATACTAAAAGAAGCAGCACAGGCCCTCAGTGTGCCTCTGGCAATGATCTTTAATGAGTCACTTATGTCAGGAGAATTGCCCAGTTGCTGGAAGAAGGCAAATGTCGTGCCGATCTTCAAGAAAGGTGATAGGGAGGAGGCACTTAACTATAGACCTGTATCACTGACAAGCATCCCCTGTAAAATACTGGAAAGAATAATTAGGCTACGACTGGTTGCACACTTGGAGAACATTAGGTTTGTGAACAAACATCAACATAGGTTCTGGACAGGGAAATCGTGCCTAACAAACCTTCTGGAATTCTATGATAAAATAACGAGGATAAGACAGGACAGGGATGGTTGGGCAGACTGCATATTTCTGGACTGCCAAAAAGCCTTTGATACAGTACCGCACATGAGACTGCTGTTCAAGCTCGAGAGGCAGGTGGGGGTGGGGGGAAAGGTCCTAGCATGGATAAGGAACTACCTAACAGGAAGGAGCCAAAGAGTTACGGTAAGGGGCGAGAAGTCCAACTGGCGAACAGTAACAAGTGGAGTACCACAAGGATCGGTGCTGGGACCAATTCTATTTCTTGTATATGTTAACGACATGTTTACAGGCGTAGAGTCCTACATGTCGATGTTTGCGGATGACGCAAAGTTGATGAGAAGAGTTGTGACAGATGAGGATTGCAGGATCCTCCAAGAGGACCTGAACAGATTGCAGAGATGGTCAGAGAAATGGCTACTAGAATTCAACACGAGCAAATGTAAAGTTATGGAAATGGGACTAGGAGATAGGAGACCAAAGGGACAGTACACAATGAAGGGGAACAGCCTACCTGTAACGACGTGTGAAAGAGACCTGGGGGTGGACGTAACACCTAATCTATCTCCTGAGGCACATATAAATAGGATAACGACAGCAGCGTACTCTACACTGGCAAAAGTTAGAACATCATTCAGAAACCTAAGTAAGGAGTCATTTAGGGCGCTTTACACTGCCTATGTAAGGCCAGTCTTAGAGTATGCCGCCTCATCATGGAGTCCCCATCTGAAGAAGCATATAATGGAACTGGAAAAGGTTCAGAGGTTTGCAACGAGACTCGTCCCAGAGCTACGAGGGATGGGGTATGAGGAGCGCCTGAGGGAACTGTGCCTTACGACACTAGAAAGAAGAAGGGAGAGGGGGGACATGATAGGAACGTATAAGATACTCAGAGGGATTGACAGAGTGGACATAGACGAAATGTTCACACGGAATAGTAACAGAACGAGAGGACATGGATGGAAGCTTGAAACTCAGATGAGTCACAGAGATGTTAGGAAGTTTTCTTTTAGCGTGAGAGTAGTGGGGAAATGGAATGCACTTCAGGAACAGGTTGTGGAAGCAAATACTATTCATAATTTTAAAACCAGGTATGATAGGGAAATGGGACAGGAGTCATTGCTGTAAACAACCGATGCTCGAAAGGCGGGATCCAAGAGTCAATGCTCGATCCTGCAGACACAACTAGGTGAGTACAACTAGGTGAGTATACACACAGAGTCACAGTCACCTACCAGACTGGACGTTCACGCACGCACACACACACACACACATACACACACACACACACACACACACACACACACACACACACACACACACACACACACACACACACACACACACACACACACACACACACACACACACACACACACACACACACACACACAGTCACCTACCAGACTGGACGTGCACAGAGACGGACGAGACTCCGCCAGTATCTGGTCGACAGGTGTATCTGCCAGAGTCGTTGGGGGTGACCGCTGACAACATCAACCTGCTCACCGTTCTGCTCGGCGCCTTCTCTGTCTGGGGAGTGGACACACACACCTCCTTATTATTATCTTCACACAACACACCCATCACTCTACCAACTCCCATAATATATATATCTATATATTTGTTTAGCTGTGAAATTATTGGCTAGATTTATCATATCTGTATAAAAAATATATGTTAAGGAACGAGTGAGCATATATGTATATGTTAAGGCGCGCGGGAATGTTTATAATGAAGTATGATTTATATTCAATAATTCTAGACTATGAAGGTGATTGACGCGGCCAACCACACCACCTGTGTGCTGGAGTGTGTGGATCATGTCGAGTAAACTGCGTTTTTTGAGTTTGCACGTTATTTCCTAAAGTTTACTTTCAACTTTGTAAACTGAAATGGCATTTTTGTTTTTGTCTGCAGTTATCTGCAGTAATAAGAGGATGTTATATTGAATATCACTATGTAATGTTACCTATGCCTATACTAGATTTTTCAAGTGGCAGCATATTTCAGTCGTCAAAATATCGGCGAATTGCGTTCCATAATCTTGCGTATTTCGTGTGATAAGATCATTGATTTGTTGGTGCAGCGGTGCATGTATCCGGCTGTCACATTTGTGTGTGTTGGTGCAGCGGTGCATGTATCCGGCTGTCACATTTGTGTGTGTTGGTGCAGCGGTGCATGTATCCGGCTGTCACAGTTCACAACCCGTGTTTGGTAGTTCATTCCTGACGGAGAGTCTTATACAGAAGGTAAATATGATACATGAAAGTGCAAAACTTTACATAATACACACACTCTCTCTCTCTCTCTCACACACACACTGTTACGAACTCGATTCCATCGTCGGAGCCAGGAGCAGCGACGTCTACGCCATCTGTGAGTCCGCTCTCGAAACCCCCACAAATTGGACGGCGCCATCTAGTGGTGGCAGGAAGATACCAGCAAGAGGCGCTAGATTCCTGTCATGGTCAGCTCGAGAGGTAGCTGGTGCTGACCTCTGGTGAGGTGGCGCCTAGAAAATCAGCACCATCTATTGTAGGAGGAGTTGTATGTCTATGTCAGAGTACGTAAGTGGTGTTTCCTAGTGTCCCATGTACTGACCAGTGTACTGATGACTTGTCTGTATCCACAGAGTCGACGTAGGGCTGCAGTGGTACGAGGACAGTCAGCCTACCCAGGGCAGCCATTATCTCTTTACTCCATTCTGCTTTACGGAAGCAGTGAGCTGCCGCCGGAGAAGAACTGTGTAGTGTTCTACTGTCTGCCTGTGAAGTGGCAGTGACGGAATTCGGTGTATCCCGGGACTGGCTAGAGGAAGAGACGACCGACAGTGAGGTGCTACGGAGGAGTGTAACTAGCTAGTTGCAAGAAGCTCCTGCCAGGGGTTCGCTACCCTTGTATTTGTTCGTGAAGAGGCCCAGCAGCGCGAGGCTGATGTTCTCTGCCAGCACCAGGCTGGAGAGTGATTGTGGGCGTGCACAAGGAGCACCTAGTGAGACTGTGTATAAGCTGGCCCGTGGCTAGGGTAGACTCGTTGGTGTTTCCCAGTACTGGATGAGGACAGTACTGTGTGTTGAGGAAACTAGAAGCTGACAAGACTGCATCGTTTGAGCATCGAGGAGCGCTTAGTGTCCTATGAGAGTGACACTTGTGTATATATCAGTGTAGTAATACTTCCTTTATGATTTTATATGAGGTGATGGGAAAGTGATTATATGTGAATATATTGATAATTGATGAAGTGTCGTATTCAATGCAACTCCCCCATTGTGTTTTACTTGCATTACCAAGCTCACTCCTTGAAAGCCACAACTAACTTGGGGTTGGATACCAGAACTTTAGTTCCTCTAGAAAAGAACCCTGTTGGGACCCATCGTGGCCGTAACACACACACACACACCTGCCATACACACACACACACACACACACACACACACACACACACACACACACACACACACACACACACACACACACACACACACACACACACCTGCCATACACACATGAGGTACAGACCTGGAGAGCTATTCCGCCTCTCGGAGCATCGTAGTCCAGTCTGCGGGCGCCCTGGTACCACACCACGGCGTGAGGACCCTTCATGTGGTGGTGGGCGACGGTACAGGTCACCGCCAGCACGCTGCCCTCCTGGATGTACCGTTCCTCAGCCCCCGAGATGTGTACCTGGGTACCTGCAAGTATTAGTTCACATGTACTTCAGTTCCCCTTGTACCTGTAACATTACTTCATATGTACATCACCAATTATACATTCTATAAGTCCTGATTTATTGTAGAGTAATTATCACGGAGTTTACCTTTAGTGATGAATGTGATTGATATATTTAATAATTTCTTGATTTTAAATAAATGGATTTGTTGTATGCAAATATTTATCAAACATACCTCATTAACTAAACGATATAATCAGGACAGAGTAAAAATTTTTACGCCCTAACCAAACATTCAGTTATATTGACAATCTCGGCTGGACTCCTTAAACGAAGGGTCAAACCAGAGGGGATAGGGCTTTGCGGAGTAAGATTACCTCAGGGATCACATACACTCATGACTCGCTGTGTACAACATAAGCACACTCACAAACACACACACGCACACTGACGCGCTCAAACATGTAAATATGATTCTCATTTGTTCACGAGTGAAAATACAAAAGAGGACCTGTTAGCAAGGAAGAGAGGACTAGTAAATGTACTGAAGTTCAAAAAAATTATTCCTGTCGAGGGATAAGACAAGGTGAATGAGGGCAGCAGCCGCGAGGAAGGAGCGCAGGGAGAAAGAAAGTAATCAGGGAAACAACCCCGAACCCTACAATCCCAGAGGAGAGTGGGGAACCCTCCACAAGCAGTTCAACAGACACAGTGAGAGGAGCACCACCTGCACCTTCCACCCAATAGACGTCCTACCTGCCCCAACCCTTGCCATCACCCCACTAAGTGCCCATCTAGGGCACCATCCCCCCCTACCCCCCTCTCTCCCCAGGACCTCCCATCTTCCCCCCCCCCAAGCCCTCCCTTCTTCCCCACCCCCCTAGCCCTCCCATTCCTCCCATCCAGCCACCCAAGCCCTCTCTTCTCCCCCACCCCCAAGCCATCTCTTCTCCCCCACCCCCTAAGACCTCCCTTCTCCCCGACTCCACCTAAGCCCTCCCTTTTTCCTCTCTCCCTAAGCCCTCCCTTCCCCCACACCCCAACCCCTCCCTCCTCTTCTGCCTTCCCAAGCCCTATCTCGTTTCCCGCCCCATCAAGCTCTCCCCTCTCCCCCATCCGCCAAGCCTCCCCCTCTCACCCTCCCAAGCATCCCCCTCCCCCCCAAGCCCTTCCTCCTCCACCACCCTCCCCATGCCAGATCCTCCCAGCACCCTCACACCCCAGATCCCCTAGGCCCTCCCATCCCGGTCCCTCCCTGTTTTCCTGCTTCAGGGGAATCAACAGAAACTGAGGAAGGACAGAAGAAAGTCAGTTTTAAGGTGATGTACTCGAACATAGATGGGATTACAGCAAGGCAAGTGAACTAAAGGAAAGAGCACAAGAAGTGAACCCAGATGTAATCGGACTCACAGAAACAAAACTTTCAGGAATCACAATGAATGTTATGCTACCCCAGGACTACACTGTAATAAGGAATGAGAGGGAGGGAAGGAAGGGGAGGAGGCAGAGTGGCCCTACAAATAAGAAAGGAATGGAGTTTCAAGGAGGTGGTTATCCTGGGCTGCAAGGGATTCAGAGACTACATAGCAGGCACCAAGATGATGGGAGGACCATGAATAGTAGTAGCAGTGATATATAACCCTCCACCAAATGACAGAAGATCTGTACAAGAGTATGACAACAACAACATGGCAGTTAACACTCTAATTGAGAGGGCAGCCCCTGTTGCTTGTAGAAATAGATCTGCTCATCGTACAGGACTTCAATCAGGGAAGGATCGACTGAGAGAACGAGGAACTGCATGGAGGTGAGGATACAAGGACAGCTAAACTATTGGAGGTAGAGACAAGAAACTCTTAAGCCAGCCCCCCTCCCTGCTCAGCTCGTTGTTGTCGTGAGGGGGGCTTAGTGGGCGGCTGCCGGAGTGTGATGCTTCTTGGGACAGTCCTCTGTCCTTTTCTAGCCTTGTGCTTCTGCTGCCGTCCTCTCCAATTCTGCTGAGCACCTTTTCCTTTTCCTTCTGTTTCGTTTTTCTCCCCCCTCTTCTCCTATCTGCTTGCCGTTTCCAGCCGACCTTTTGCTTGTTCTGGTTCTTCCCTTGGACTTCTTCTATTTTGATGCCCGGGTGCTGGAGGAGGCATACTTTTGCACCCGTAGAACTGTAGTACCCAACGTCGAGAGCGAGGGGAACCTTTTATTGTCAATCCCTCTTTCGTCACTGAACCCGATCTCGACGGACTGTCGGTTCTTAAGGTGGCGTTTGTGGGGCGTATACTCACGACGCACCCCTAGGAGGCCCCGGCAAGATCGGCGATAGCTTCTTGTTGGGTGTCCTGCCTCTAATTGATGCTCCATGGTGAGTGTGGGGCCACATTTGTGAATGAATTTTCCTTTTCGTAATGATGATATCCCCTGTTTTGACTGTTTCTGCTTTACCTTCTCAGGCTCGTGGGGTGGGCAACCAAGCCCCCGAGTCGGTCCGTGTTGGAAGACCGGGCTCTGTAGCCTCCGCTGCATTGGGCCCCGACCTTGCTCCTCCTTTGGCCTCTCTGACTCCTTCCCCTGGCTCCCAATCCTCCTCTGTGGTTGGGTCGAGCCCCAAGCCCCCAGTGGTGACTACCTCGTCCCCTGGCGAGGCTCCATCTCTAGTTGTAACTACTGCACCTTTTAACCCCTCTCTCTCTCTGGGGGTTCTCACCGCCGTCCTCGTCCCGGCCGCCCTCGCTCGATTCTTTCCAGGTCTGCTACCTATCAAGCCTTGTTTGGTCTCACTTCGTGGGCCAAATATCTTGATCTCGTCCCTCTTGATTCTGCACCTCCTGACGATTTCTCCCTCCTTCGACATCTCGTTGATTCCGTGAATGCCTCCATTACTTTCAACCCCACTCATCTCGGTACACGTGTCGTTGCTGCTCCTTCTCAGGATGCTGCTTCCCGCTTTGCTGCCTTATCCTGCCTTGGCGAGACCCCTGTTCGGGTCTCGAAGAACGCTCAGTTGAATGCCAGTGTTGGCACTATTCTGCTCCCGCCCCTTGTTGCGACCGGTGTTTGGGACCTGCGCGACTGCCACGACGATATTCGACATATCCTTGCTGCCCAGGGCCATTCTATTCTCCTGGTGGACACGTTTATTCGTCCCCCTCGTGATAGTCGCCGTCAACCCCTCCGGGTTGTGAAGACTACATTTGATGGTAGGACCCTTCCACTCTGTCATTCTTGCTGGTGCCAGGTGCTCTGTCCAGGAGTACATTCCTTCTCATCGGCTCTGTAACAAGTGCTGGAGGTTTGGGCATGGTGCCCTCCGCTGCTCCGGGACTGTCTCTCTCTGTCCTTTGTGTGGTGGCGAAGGTCACTCTAAGTCGGAGTGCGCTTCTCCTGTTGAGACGCTAGAATCAGTTGCCCAGTACGTGGTTGCTGGGACACCTGTCTCTTTAAGTCAGAAGCGTAAGCCTGGCTCCTCTCCTTCCTCCTCCTTTCCGGCGGGTAAGAAGGTTTTGCTTTCTTCCTCGGCCCCTACTTATGCCACTCTCGCTCCTTCCCCTCCCATTTCGGTGGTTGCGCCCCCTGTTCCTGCTATGGAGGTTTCTTTAGCCCCGCTTCCCTCTCGGTTGCTGCCCTTGCTGAGGTGCGCTCCCCTCTTTCTACCCCCCTCTTCCTGCTGCTGTCCTTGACTGCTCCTCTCCGTTGTCTCCTCTTCCTCCTCCTCCTCCTCCTCCGGACCCCGCCCGCCCACCTCTGATCTGTTCTCCCGTTTCCTTCCCTCCGTCTTTGCTCAGTTTACCTATGCCCCCTAACCCTGACTTTGCTGACCCTGATCCCGACCCTGATATTCTTTAACGTGCTCTGTTGCTCTTTCGCCTTTGTTTCTTCCTTGTTCTCTGTTTTTGTCCTATCTCTTCTCGTCGTTCTCCATTCTTTAATGGAACGTTCGAGGTTATTACGCCAATTTCCTCGAACTCCAACTTCTGATTTCGCGGTTTTCGCCCCATTGTGTCTGTCTCCAGGAGCCGAAGATTGGTGCTCGTCCTGGTCGTTTTCGTGGCTATTCCTTTCTCTCCCCCCCCCCCCAGCCGTTGCTGGGACTTCTAATTCTTCTGCTCTCTTGATTCGTGCTGATGTTCCCTTTGTTCCTTTACTTTTTCCTTCGCCTCTCCATTGTTCTGCTGCTCGTATCTTTGTGGGGAAATGGTACACAGTTTGTTCCATTTATCTCCCCCCGAGTGTCCCTCTTTCTTTTCCTGATTTGAAACACCTTCTAGACTCCTTGCCGGAGCCTGTGCTCCTGCTGGGTGACTTCAATTGTCGTCATTCTCTTTGGGGTGACGTTCTGACGAATACCCGGGGTCGCCTTCTTGAGCTGTTGTTCCTCTCTTCTTCCCTGTCTCTTCTGAATTCTGGTGAGCCCACTCATTTGGACTCTCGAACTCGCACCCTTTCCTGTGTTGATCTTTCTCTCTGCTCTTCTTCTCTTTACATAGATTTCACGTGGCAGGTTCTTGATGACCTCCATGGAAGTGATCATTTCCCCATCCTTGTTTTCTTTTTCTCTTTTCGCCCTTCCCTCTCTTTCCCTATGTGGCAGTTTGCTAAGGCGGACTGGACCCTATTTACTCTCAGTGCTTCTCTCTCTGACCTCTCCCTTCTGCCTCTCTCTCGCGCTCTCCTCCTTTTTCATGATACTGTCTTCAACGCTGCCCTCCGCTCTATTCCTCGCTCTTCCTCTCGGGGTCCACGGAAGTGCGTTCCCTGGTGGAATGCGGACTGTGCTCGGGTTGTCCGCTGTAAGCGTGCAGCCTGGAAGAGGCACCGCCGTAGGCAGACGACCGATTCTTTTCTTTTCTTTCGGAAAGAGAGTGAGGTGGCCCGTAGGGCCATCTGTACGGCTATACGTGAATGTTGGGCATCTTATGTCTCAACAATTATGTCCGAAACTCCTCTGGCCCAGGTCTGGAAGCGTATCCGCAAGATAGCGGGTAAGTTCGTTCCCGATGTTTCACCGGTTCTTCACCTCCATGATACTCTTGTGGCGGACCCGTTGCAGGTCGCTTCCGTACTGGGTTCCCACTTTTCTTCTGTTAGCTCTGGTCTTCATCTTCCCCAATTTTTCCTTCTTCGTAAACCTGTCCTTGAGTCTCGTCCTTTAGATTTCTGCACTCGTCTTCAGCTTCCCTATAATGATCCCTTCTCTCTCTCTGAACTTCGTTCTGCTCTGGCCCTCTGCGGTTCTACGGCGGCGGGCTCCGATGGTATTCATTATGAGATGCTTCGCCATCTCCCTCCGTGCACGTCTCAGTATTTACTGAGTCTGTATAATCGGATCTGGGAGTCGTCGTCAGTCCCTGATAACTGGCTCGATGCCGTTGTCCTCCCTGTTCGCAAACCAGGGTCTCTGGGTACTTCCCCTAAGGACTTTCGCCCTATTGCCCTCACAAGTTGTGTCTGCAAACTCTTTGAACGTATGGTTAACGTTCGTCTGATATGGTTCCTGGAACACCATCAACTCCTCTCCCCTTCTCAATTTTGTTTCCGCAAGTGCCGCAGCACGACAGATGTCCTGGTGAACTTGGAGGTCTATATTCGTACTGCTTTTGCTGCGAAGACCTCCGTTGTTGCCGTCCTTTTTGACCTGGAAAAGGCTTACGACACCACTTGGCGGTATCATATTCTATCTCAACTTCATTATTTTGGCCTTCGTGGTCGTCTCCCTCTCTTTCTCCGCAGCTTCCTCTCTCGTCGTTCCTTTCGGGTACGCCTTGGTACCGCTCTCTCTGCCTCTTTTCAGCAATACGAAGGTGTGCCCCAGGGTAGTGTTCTGAGCACTACTCTTTTTCTGGTTGCCTTCAATGGTCTTCTTTCCTCTCTTCCTTCAGGTGTCTTCTCCGCTCTCTATGTCGATGATCTTACCCTTTGCTGTCAGGGTGATGATTCGCTTCTCCTTCAGCGCCGGCTTCAACTTGCAATTGATGCCGTGTCGTCTTGGGCCACCGATCATGGCTTCAAGTTCTCTACTTCTAAGACTTGTGCCATGACCTTTACGCGGAAACGGGTCGTTCTTCGTCCCTCTTTGTCACTTTATGGTCATCCCCTTGAGTACAAAGATTCCGCAAAGCTTTTGGGGTTATTCCTTGACACTCGTTTGTCTTGGTCTCCCCATATCTCTTACCTCCGTGTTGAGTGCTCTAAGGCCCTTACCCTCCTTCGGGTCTTGTCCCATACTTCTTGGAGGGCAGATAGGCGCACTCTCCTTGCTTTACATTCCTCTCTCGTCCTGTCTAAGCTCGATTATGGTTGCCCTGCTTATTCGTCTGCTTCTCCTTCTACTCTTCGCCGTCTTGATGCTTTGCACCATACTGGGTTGCGCCTCAGTTCTGGTGCCTTTCGTTCGACTCCCGTCCTTAGCTTGTATGTTGACACTGGCTTCCTGTCTCTCCAAGACCGCTGTGATCGCTACTGTCTTCGCTATCTTGCGCGGTCCTTACAACATCCTTCCTCTCGCATCTGTCGTGCTTTAACTTTTACCCCTCCTGCGGTTCCTGTTCCTCTTCACCACCTCCCTCTTTCTGTCCGGTTATCTCGCCTACAGGACTCTCTTTCCGTTCGTATTTCTAATGTTTCTCCTCGTATTGTTCCTTCTTTGCCCCCGTGGAGAGTCCCTCTTCCGCGGTTTTGTACTTCCTTGACCAATATCACTAAAGCTTTTACCCCTCCTACGGTTCTAAAACGCCTTTTCCTTGAGCACTTTTCTTCTCACTCCCGTTCTGTTTCTGTCTTCACCGATGGGTCTAAGTCTGCGGACGGTGTTGGCTACTCTGTTGTTTTTCCTGATCGCACTTATATGTGTCGCTTACCTCCGGAGACTAGCATCTTTACAGCGGAGCTTTATGCTATTCTCTATGCTCTTCGTCTCCTGCTTTCTCGTTGTCAGTCTTCCTTTGTTGTTGTTGTTGACTCTCGTAGTGCCCTCATGGCTCTCGGGTCCTTTAATCCGGTTCATCCAGTAGTTGTCGAGATCCAGCATTGGCTGTTTCTTGTTCACAGTAAATTTAAGTCAGTTGAGTTTTGTTGGGTTCCCAGCCATATTGGTGTGTCTTTAAATGAGCGTGCAGATGCTGCCGCCAAGGAAGCTGTCCGCTCCTGTCCCATCTCTTGTAAAAGTATTCCGTATTCCGACTTATACCCGGTTATCCATTCCTCCGTCCTTACCCGTTGGCAGGCTTCTTGGTTGTCTGTTACTGGTAACAAACTACGTACTCTTAAATGTTGTGTTTCCTCGTGGCCGTCCTCCTACCACCGTAACCGGCGATAGGAAACAGCTCTGGCGAGGTTGCGTATTGGCCATACTCGCTTAACCCATGGTCCATGGGATGGAGCGCCGCCCTGCTCCTTATTGTCCTAGTTGCATTGTCCCTCTTACGGTCGTGCATGTCCTTCTTGAAAGTCCTGACTTCCAGGACGAGCGTGTGTCTTGCTTTCCGACCGCCCCTCACGGTCACCTGTACCTCAATAGAATTCTTGGTGACTCGGATACTTTTGATATCGTTCGCCTTATGCGTTTTTGTTCTCGTATTGGCATCCTTGGTGATATTTAGCGCCCTCTAATTATTTTGCACATTTGATGGTGCTACATAGCCTTCCCGGTTTGGTGCCTTCTTTTGATAATTACTTACTTCTTAAGCCAGCATGTCAGGGAACCTCTGGCATTCCGGAAAGGGAAGGCTGGCATTCCGAAAGGGAAACTATGAGGAGATAAGAAAATTCCTAACAGACATAACATGGGAAACAGAGTTCAGGGGAAACATGGCCCAAGACATGATGGATTACATCACGCAGAAGTGTAAGGAGGCAGCAGACAAGTTTGTCCTGGTCCAAAAGGAAAACAACGAAATGCAGATGAGAAACCCATGGTTTAACCAGAGATGTAGGCTAGCTTAGCGGCAAAGTAAAAAGGCGTGGAGAAACTATAGAAATAACAGGACTCTTGAGAGCAGAGAAATACCAGAGCGCTAGAAATGATTGTCAGGTTGAGAAGAGAGGCAGAAGAGTAATACGAAAATGACATCGCAAGCATGGCAAAGACTCGACCTAAATTGCTGCACAGTCACATCAGGAGAAAAACAACATTAAAGGAACAGGTAATGACATTGAGGATAGGGGCAGACAGATTCACTACAAACGACAAGGAAGTGTGCGAGGAACTGAATAAGAAATTCCAGGTTTTCATCTTAGAGCAATGAGTTCCAGAGATAATAGAGGGAATAGAACAAATCCACAAGGGCCGTGGAGTTGTGTAGAGGGAATAGTTAATCAGGCACCACTAGAAGAATTTGAGATTACCAGTGGGGATATAAGAAAGCTTTTGCTAGAGTTGGATGTGACAAAGGCTATAGGCCCAGATGGAATCTCCCCTTGAATACTGAAGGAAAGAGAGTTTAAGCACTGTGCCTACCACTCTCCATAGTGTATAACAAATCAGTGGCAACAGGGAAACTGCCAAAAATTTGGAAGACGGCTAATGTAGTCCCGATATACAAGCAGGGGGATAGACAAGAGGCACTGAAATACAGGCCAGTGTTCCTAACCTGCATACCATGCAAGCTGATGGAGAAGATTATGCGAAAAAAGCTAGTGGAACATCTGGAGTGGAAGAACTTCGTAACACAGCATCAACATGGGTTCAGGGATGGCAAGTCCTGCCTAACAGGATTAACTGAGTTCTACGACCAGGCAACAAAACTCAGGCAAGAAAGAAAGGGGTGAGCAGACTGCATATTTTTAGATTGCCAGAAAGCCTTTGACACAGTATCACACACGAGGCTAGAGCAAAAGCTGGAGATGCAGGCTGGAGTGAAATGGAAGGTACTCCATTGGATAAGAGAGTACCTAAGCAATAGAAGACAGCGAGTCACTGTGAGAGTTGAAGTCTCAGATTGGCGAGACGTTACCAGTGGAGTTCCGCAGGGGTCAGTCCTTGGACCTATACTGTTTCTGATATATGTAAATGATTTCACAGAGGGTATAGAATCGTTCCTCTCATTGTTTGCTGATGATGCAAAAATTATGAGGAGGATTAAAACAGAGGAAGACAGTATGAGGCTACAAGAAGACCTAGACAGACTGAATGAATGGTCCAACAAATAACTATTAAAGTTCAACCCGAGTAAATGTAAGTAATGAAACTAGGCAGTGGAAACAGGCCAGACACTGGATACAGAATAGGAGATGAAGTACTTCATGAAACGGACAGAGAGAAAGATCTAGGACTTGATATCACACCAAACCTGTCTCCTGAAGCCCACATAAATAGAATTACATCTGCGGCATATGTGAGACTGGCTAACATCAGAACAGTCTTCAGGAACCTGTGTAAGGAATAATTCAGAACCTTGTATACCGCATATGTAAGACCAATCCTGGAGTATGCGGCCCCAGCATGGAGCCCGTACCTTGTCAAGCACAATACGAAGCTGGAAAAAGTTCAGAGGTATGCCACTAGACTAGTTCCAGAACTAAGAGGCACGAGTTACGAGGAAAGGCTGCGTGAAGTGCACCTCACGACATTGGAAAACAGAAAAGTAAGGAGAGACATGATCACTACCTACAAAATTATCAGAAGTGCACGTTACGACACTGGAAGACAGAAAAGTAAGGAGAGACATGATCACTACCTACAAAATTATCAGAGGACATGTTTAACACTGGTGGTACGCGAACAAGGGGACACAGGTGGAGACTGAGTACCCAAATGAGCCACTGGGACGTCATAAAGAACTTTTTCAGTGTTAGAGAAGTTAACAGGTGGAATGCATTAGGCAGTGATGTGGTGGAGGCTGACTCCATACACAGTTTCAAGTGTAGATATGATAGAGCCCAATAGGCTCAGGAATCTGTACACCTGTTGATTGACGGTTGAAAGGCGGGACCAAAGAGCCAGAGCTCAACCCCTGCAAGCTCAACTAGGTGAGTACACACACACACACACACACACACACACACACACACACACACACACACACACACACAAATGGGACAGGAGTCATTGCTGTAAACAACCGATGTCTGGAAAGGCGGGATCCAAAAGTCAATGCTCGATCCTGCAAGCACAAATAGGTGAGTACACACATACACAGGTGAGATGAGCCATTGATAAGCTAGGACATAGGTGAGCTAGGACACAAGAGAGCTAGGATGAGCTATAACACAGTTGAGATAGGGTGAGCTAGGACACAGGTGAGCTAGGACACAGGTGAGCTAGGACACAGGTGAGCTAAGACACAGGTGAGCCAGGGGGATCTAGGACACAGGTGAGCTAGGGTGAGCTAGAACACAGGTGAGTCTGGGTGATCTAGGACACAGGTGAGCAAGGGTGAGCTAGGACACAGTTGAGTTAGGATGAGCTAGGACACAGGTGAGCTAAGACACAGGCGAGCTTGGACACAGGTGAGCTAGGGTGAGCTAGGACACAGGTGAGCTAGGGTGAGCTAGGACACAGGTGAGCCAGGGTGAGCTAGGACATAGGTAAGCTAGGGTGAGCTACGACACAGGTTAGCTAGGGTGAGCTATGACATAGTTGAACTAGGACATAGGTGGGCTAGGGTGAGCTCGGACACAGGTGAGCTAGGGTGAGTTAGGACACCGGTTAGCTAGTGTAACAAACTAGGCTGTTGTAAGAATTATCCAGAAGGTTCCAGAAGTCGTGTAAGGACCTGACCTCTCAACGCGCATTCCTCTGGGGATTAGCAAGTCTGAGTCACAAAATGGCGGACGTCTTTGTTCATAGTTTCGTATAATGAATCATTCTGTAGTACTCAGTATTTTAGAGAAATTAGCCTTTATTCATTTTGTATTAAAATTGTATTGTATAATAATACTGGGTACAATATCAAGAGTATTCTAATTATTAGGAGAATGAGTTTAAGTCACCATCGTCACAGTGACGTCACTATCCATGACTAGACCTCGGCGCGGAAGAATTTGAGTGACCTGGCGGTCACAGGTGTGACGGTGTTCCCCCCCTTATATTTCTCCTACGCCTGCAGTAAGAGTCATGTCCACTTTACCCGAGCGTTCTCTACGTTGCAGGCATCAGTTTGGTATATGTGGGGGAATGTAGTGTTCTCGGAGTGCCAAGAAATTTATCAAAGAAGAGTATTTTGGCCTGTGGTTTAGGCCCTTTAGGAAGCCAATATGGCGCTGGCTCTTCTGTTTTCCCGCCAAAACGGTGTGACGTCAGTGACACCAGATTGGTCACCGACAGCGACGTGGCACAGGGAGCCAATGAAAACCTCCCGAGGCGAATATGACGTCACGAAGGAAGGGGGGTCCTGTCATTGCCCCGCGCTGGCGCCATCAGTCTAAGATAGCACGTCAAGGAGGTCGGACGTGCGCTGGAGGGTCCTGTCAGTTGGACAGTTTACCCCGTCTCCGGAGGACTTACGCATCACCCGTGGTCTGCCATCACCTGTGGGGTCTTCCTTCGTTCATGTGTTGGACCAGAGAAGGAATTGACAGAATATTGAGCAACAAGTGCTCCAGGAACAGGTGTTGTGCAAGAGTGGAGTCTAGGCAGCGACGTATGCGACGGCTGATATCTCCACAGTGATGACGTAGTGGATCGGCCAATCCTCCGGAGGGAATCAGTCTGACACGACACGTCAAGGTGGTTGGACGTGCGAAGATTGGTCCTGTCAGTTTGACAGTTGTCTCCCGCTCCCGTGGATTTTACGGGTCACCCGAAGTCTGCCAGTGCTCTGTGAGGTCTTCCTTCGTTCATGTGTTGGACCAGAGAGGGAATCGACGGGATATTGAGCAACAAGTGCTCCAGGACAGGTACTGTGCGAGAAGAAGTGAAGTCTGTGCAGTGACGTATGCGACGTCTGAGGCAGTTCACCCGTTTGTGACGGCGTAGTGGCTGAACCGAGCCACCGGGAAGCAGTGGAAGAAGAAAACTATTCTGGAATCCGAACGACTGCAGCCGAGACGTAGGCGGGCAGCCGTAGCTGGGAGAAGTCGACGGCCGGGAGACCGACTCCAACCCTACAAGAAGTCGAGGAGGAGCACGGACCTGCAGAGAAAAGGCACGGAGACGACGCGCTTATGGTGGGACGTTGATTGAGTTCCTGGAGGACACGACAGTGTGTGTGTGGGGGCGTTCCCTACACGAGGCAGGAGCCAGGACCAGGAGCTACAACTCAACTCTCACCGGAGGATAGGTGGAAGTAGGTGATACTAGTTTCCCTCCCAAATTCCCCTTTAGTCAGCTATATTGTTTAGCCTGAGTATTTTGTATGTCGTGAGCAAGGCTCACCTATGTCACAGTAAGGCACAAGTGTGCAGTGGGACTATAAAGAGTACTCACGATATTTATGATTATTATTGGTGTATGCAGGCACCCGGAGTAATTGATGAATTTACTGTGTTTATAATGTCTTTAATGAGACTTTAACATGATCATATAGTGAGAGAATATATATATATAAATATGGCAGTATTTGGGAGTTAGGCTATGTGCCCAGTAACTATGTTATTATCATTATTGACGTCTATGACTCATCCACATATATATATATATATATATATATATATATATATATATATATATATATATATATATATATATATATATATATGTCTATGCTTGTGTATTGAATGATCATTCATGTGTGCAGTGATTAATTGTGTTATCGCCCACGGAAGGAATTACTGAGAACTCCAGTGATATATACTTGCATACGTTATCATTAAATGAAGGGCAGTGTGTAATACCATGACAGTGAATTATTGTCACCTTTAATATAGAAATGTTTGATTGAGCACAAGATCAGTGTAGCTAAGTGTTTACGTGCTGTTGTCGCAAATATTGTGTGTGTTCGATCTTCTAGTGATCTTTGAGGATTTAAAGAAACAGAGCGCGTGACGCCAGGAAAACAAGCAAACAGATAAAGTGACATTCGCCCGGGGGGGGGGGGTAGTCGCCCAGCTGATTTTGACATTGACGAGAGGGGGAGCGTTGCCGGCTTGGTGAGTTCATATTATATGTGTGGGAACGAGCGACTCCCGCCTGAAACAGCTGTTTGCTTATTGATATAATCTTGTGATGTCTTTGAATGAGTTTTAAGTAAAATACAAAGTACATTGGTGTTTATATCATCCCCTCCATATTTCTTGTAGCTATGTAATACCTGAAAGCAGAGAGTGATAGAAGTGAATACCTGCCTGATATCAGATCTATTGAGTGTGTCCTTGCCACTGTTACCACAATTCAATAAAACCACTGACGTGTTACTGGACACCGAAAACACCAGTTGGCGACCTTGTGGTTAGTAGTATAGCCCTATGTTGGGGCGGGCATACAACAGTTAAGTGAACAAGTTGTGTTCCCACTCCTTCTCGATCAGAGGCCGGTTGGGATTGACTGGGATACTCTCCTGGCGTACAGTGGCGCCACGAGGATAGAGTGAAGACCCGCAGGGCTACGGTGAGTGACCTTGAGTATACTGTTGCTCACTGAGTAAACCCCAACACAGGTCACAACAGTTTCCACATTCAGTAATTCTCAAAGTTCAAATAACCATTTTGGGGATCGGGAATAGCTCTTCCTTAAGAGGCTTGTGTAATTTAACTTCAGTAAAATATTTCAACCAATCTGGATCAATTCAGTACAAACAGAGGTTAATTGTTAAACTTAAGCCTTGCTAGTAACTTGGTAAAACTTAGACTATGCGGAAGGATACAATGCTCTAGACTGGGGAAGACCAGACGAGGAGAGATTAGTGTGGGCTCGAGATCAACTGGGGGAGGTCAACCATCTCACCTCTCCCCCCCAAGACCAGCACTCCACCCAAGCTGGTCAACATAGAGGTATAGTTGCTATTGTTATTTATAGGGATAGTCAATTCATTGCCGATCTGGTCAATTAGGGAGTGTTCAAGTAGGGAGTGTTAACAATTTAGATTTTGCTTAATTTTGAATCAATTAATTAGTTAATAATCTGCATTGTCATTATTTCCATGTGTTTGTTGTATGTATGTGAATTGGTCCTTGTCACGTGGTCTCCACGAGGCAGAGTTGAATTGGACGTCGATTCTAACATCGAATCGGAATTCATCATTCTACCGTTTAATTAATTCCACACTTAAGATCTTAAAGGGTATCGGTTATAGTGGGGATCAAGCCCCAAGGTTGATTAATTAGCATGATCGATCCAGACCTCGATCATTGCTCAGTGTTACTGGTCTGGTGGTGGCGGCGGAGGCGACTCTAGGGTTTTGCTCAAAGCCTATGTCACGTCATACGGGTTGTAGAATCCTAAGTCGGTCAATCGGCGTAGGACCACGTGGCGTAGAGTCGGCTTTAGTAAAAGTTTTGGAGTCCCTTTTTAGAGAATAAAAAAGTAAGAATACGGGTAGAGCTAGGACACAGGTGAGCTAGGGTGAGCTAGGACACAGGTGAACTAGGGTGAGCTAGGACACAGGTGAGCTAGGGTGAGATAAGACACAGGTGAGCTAGGGTGAGCTAGGACACAGGTGAGCCAGGGTGAGCTAGCATACAAGTGAGCTAGCACACAGGTGAGCCAGGGTGACCTACGACACAGGTGAGATCGGGGGAGCTAGGACACAGGTGAGCCAGGGTGAGCTTGGACACAGGTGAGGCAGGGTGAGCTAGGACACAGTTGAACTAGGGTGAGCTAGGACACAAGTGAGCCAGGGTGAGCTAGGACACAGGTGAGCTAGGACACAGTTGAACTAGGGTGAGCTAGGACACAAGTGAGCCAGGGTGAGCTAGGACACAGGTGAGCTAGGACACCGGTGAGCCAGGGTGAGCTAGGACACAGGCGAGCCAGGGTGAGCTACGACACAGGTGAGCTATGGTGAGCTAGGACACAGGTGAGCTAGGACACTTGTGAACTAGGGTGAGCTAGGACAGAGGTGAGCTAGGACACGGGTGAGGTAGGATACAGGTGAGCTAGGGTGAGCTAGGACACGGGTGAGCTAGGACACAGGTGAGCTAGGGTGAGCAAGTACACAGGTGAGCTAGGCTGAGCTAGGACACGTTTGAGCTAGTACACAGGTGACCTAGGGTGAGCTAGGACACATGTGAGCTAGGGTGAGCTGGGACACGGGTGAGTTTGGGTGAGCTAGGACACAGGTGAACTAGGGTGAGCTAGGACACGGATGAGCTAAGGTGAGCTAAGACACAGGTAAGCTAGGGTGAGCTACGACACAGGTTAGCTAGGGTGAGCTAGGACACAGTTGAGCTAGGACACAGGTGAGCTAGGGTGAGCTAGGACACAGGTGAGCTATGACACAGGTGAGCTAGGACACCGGTGAGCTAGGGTGAGCCAGGACACAGGTGAGCTAGGTCACAGGTGAGCTAGGACACAGGTCAACTAGGGTGAGCTAGAACACATGTGAGCTAGGGTGAGCTAAAACACAGGTGAGCTAGGACAAAGGTGAGCTAGGGTGAGATAGGACACAGGTGAGCTAGGGTGAGCTAGGACACAGGTGAGCCAGGGTGAGCTAGTATACAGGTGAGCTAGGGTAAGCTAGCTCACAGGTGAGCTAGGGTGAGCTAGGACACAGGTGAGCTAGGGTGAGCTAGGACACAGGTGAGCTAGGGTGAGCTAGGACACGGGTGAACTAGGGTGAGCTAGGACAGAGGTGAGCTAGGACACGGGTGAGCTAGGGTGAGCACGGGTGAGCTGATGTATAAACATCAGAGGTCCGCGGTTGTTCAACGTCCTCCCAGCAAGCATAAGAAATATTGCCGGAACAACCGTGGACATTTTCAAGAGGAAACTAGATTTATTCCTCCAAGGAGTGCCAGACCAACCGGGCTGTGGTGGGTATGTGGGCCTGCGAGCTGCTCCAAGCAACAGCCTGGTGGACCAAACTCTCACAAGTCGAGCCTGGCCACGGGCCGGGCTTGGGGAGTAGAAGAACTCCCAGAACCCCATCAACCAGGTATCAACCAGGTGAGCCAGGGTGAGCTAGGACACAGGTGAGCTAAGACACATGTGAGCTAGGGTGAGCTAGGACACAGGTGAGCTAGGGTGAGCTAGGACACAGGTGAGCCAGGGTTAGCTAGAACACAGGTGAGCTAAGACACAGGTGAGCCTGGGTGAGCTAGGACACAGGTGAGCCAGGGTGAGCCAGGACACATGTGAGCCAGGTGAGCTAGGACACAGGTGAGCCAGGCTGAGCTAGGACACAGGTGAGCTAGAGTGAGCTAGGACACAGGTGAACTAGGGTGAGCTAGGACACAGGGGAGCTAGGGTGAGCTTAGACACAGTTGAGCTAGGGTGAGCTAGGACACAGGTGAGCCAGGGTGAGCTAGCTAGCATATAGGTGAGCTAGGTTGAGCTAGCACACAGGTGAGCCAGGGTGACCTACGACACAGGTGAGGTAGGGTGAGATAGGACACAGGTGAGCCAGGGTGAGCTAGCACATAGGTGAGTTAGGACACAGGTGAGGTAGGGTGAGATAGGACACAGGTGAGCCAGGGTGAGCTAGCACATAGGTGAGCTAGGGTGAGCTAGCACACAGGTGAGCCAGGGTGACCTACGACACAGGTGAGGTAGGGTGAGCTAGGACACAGTTGAGCTAGGGTGAGCTAGGACACAAGTGAGCCAGGGTGAGTTAGGACACAGGTGAGCTAGGACACAGGTGAGCCAGGGTGAGCTAGGACACAGGTGAGCCAGGGTGAGCTAGGACAGAGGTGAGCTAGGGTGATCTAGGGTGAGCTAGGACACAGGTGAGCTAGGGTGAGCTAGGACACAGGTGAGCCAGGGTGAGCTAGGACACAGGTGAGCTAGGGTGAGCTAGGACACAGGGGAGCCAGGATGAGCTAGGACACAGATGAGCTAGAGTGAGCTAGGACACAGGTGAGCTAGGGTGAGCTAGGACACAGGTGAGCCAGGGTGAGCCAGGACACATGTGAGCCAGGGTGAGCTAGGACACAGGTGAGCCAGGGAGAGCTAGGACACAGGTGAGCTAGGACACAGGTGAGCTAGAGTGAGCTAGGACACAGGTGAGCCAGGGTGAGCTAGGACACAGGAGAGCTAGGACACAGGAGAGCTAGGGTGAGCCAGGGTGAACTAGGACACAGGTGAGCTAGGACACAGGTGAGCTAGAGTGAGCTAGGACACAGGTGAGCTAGGACACAGGTGAGCTAGGGTGAGCTAGGACACAGGTGAGCTAGGGTGAGCCAGGACACAGGTGAGCTAGGGTGAGCCAGGACACAGGTGAGCTAGGGTGAGCTAGGACACGGGTGAGCTAGGACACAGGTGAGCTAGGGTGAGCCAGGACACAGGTGAGCTAGGGTGAGCTAGGACACGGGTGAGCTAGGACACAGGTGAGCTAGGGTGAGCTAGGACACAGGTGAGCTAGGGTGAGCCAGGACACAGGTGAGCTAGGGTGAGCTAGGACACGGGTGAGCTAGGACACAGGTGAGCCAGGACACAGGGGTAACATACTCACCATTGTCAGAGGCCTCCAGCTGGTAGAACGGGTTTTCCATATTCTTGTCTGGAAAAGATAACACCATAAATATGTTTCTATAACAATTGATGAATATACAATCAATACAGATTATGTCTCTTTACCTGCAATGTTGCAGCGTGTATGGGGTTATTTAGATATTTATTCTTGTTCAACATTTCTCTTGTTAGAAATGTTGTTGAAACATTTCTCTTGTTTTCTAACAAGAGAAATGTTGAACAAGAATACTTGCATAATAGACAAAACCCAAGATTCAAGAAGATTACAAATTCTTGAGGCAATTCACATAAGAACAGAGCGACCTACCATGAACACCCAAATCACGGAACTATTTACTCTACCCACCATGAGAGTAAGGACAAGACAAGAACATATCGATGCCAACACAGAAGACAATGTCCAACATAACAGGCCAATTACACTGGATTAATCTTTGTGTTTAGATAGGAGATGCCTCGTATGGGCCAATAAGCCTTCTGCAGCCCCTATGTTTATCCCTTATGTATCCCCCCATGTTTTTCACCTTCATTGTATTATCACCTGACCTAATGCGGGTATAAAATCAACTAGTATTGTAAGATCTGTTCACTTGAGAATGAACCATGGAGGTTCGAAACGTCGTGCAAATTATACAAATAAGTGTAATACACTCTATAGTAAATTACTTCTTTTCTTCACCTTAAAAGTACGAAAATGAGTTTTGGAGAACTCCTATTCCAATTAAGCCCTGATGCTAAGAAAATAGTTAGAGGGATAGAAGCCCTAAACCAGAAAATAATAAATACAGAATATGTGGTCATATTCAATGAAACATGTTTGAAAGAAAACCTGCTGCCAGTATACACCAATATATATATATATATATATATATATATATATATATATATATATATATATATATATATATATATATATATATATATATATATATATATATGTCGTACCTAGTAGCCAGAACGCACTTCTCAGCCTACTATGCAAGGCCCGATTTGCCTAATAAGCCTAGTTTTCATGAATTAATTGTTTTTCGACTACCTAACCTACCTAACCTAACCTAACCTAACTTTTTCGGCTACCTAACCTAACCTAACCTATAAAGATAGGTTAGGTTAGGTTAGGTAGGGTTGGTTAGGTTCGGTCATATATCTACGTTAATTTTAACTCAAATAAAAAAAAAATGACCTCATACATAATGAAATGGGTAGCTTTATCAGTTCATAAGAAAAAAATTAAAGAAAATCTATTAATTCAGGAAAACTTGGCTTATTAGGCAAATTGGGCCATGCATAGTAGGCTGAGAAGTGAGTTCTGGCTACTAGGTACGACATATATATATATATTTATATATATATATATATATATATATATATATATATATATATATATATATATATATATATATATATATATATATATATATATATATATATATATATATATATGTACCACCTCAGGCTAGATGAAGGGGACCCTTAGCCTCGGAGGAAACCACACATAACGCTGTTTGTTTAGGTCGTCTCCAATACAGTTTCTGTGTGCTTGTCTCCTACCACCCCCATACAATATTTATATTGTATTGCATTCTTGTATACATATGTATAACGGCTGGCCGACGCCTTTGAAAGCCTCCCTTAACTCCCCCGCCCCCCCCCCCCCCCCCTTGAGTACCGACTCGCGCCAGTGTTACCATGTCTTTCCAATATGAATTCTTTGTGAACATATTTTAATATCATGATAAAATCTTTAATGTACTTAATTATTGATATGTATTATTATGTAAGGTTGTGTATTATAATATATATTTAGTTATATATTGACTTAGAAGGTGTTGATCGAATTATGCCTGAATATGAGCTTTGGATATTTGAAAGTTGAGGGTCAGTTGACTCATAGAGGTTGGGTAGTGTCGTACCCCGGGGAGCTTGGCTGAAGGCGCACTACTCTTTGATCATCTCAGGCGAGCTCATCTATGGCGTTATGGTCAGGGGATTGTGACCTTATTTGTGTTATTTGACTGTTAAGATGTTAGTCATGTTGATGTAATGTATTGCCATGGATCATTTCTACTGTTGTGAATTTTATACCAGGAGGTAGGTTTTTTATGTCTTAGTGAGGTGATATTCTGAGGAAGTTAAGTAATGGCAAGTGCTGTATATGATATTGTTTCCTCATACCTCACTTGTTATTGGTTGTGACACCACCACCTTGTATTGGTTTTAGCAGCATAATAGGCGCTAATGGCCCACTGCGACAGGATAGAGCCTGGTGTCAGCTAGTGCTGAGTGTATGCAGTTTCCAGACTTGTTTTGTTGATCATGCCCAGTTGTTGATAAGCTGGATAAAGTAATAGTGTGTGAGTTGGTAGATAGTTTTATTTTTTAATGTTATGTGGATTTATATTAATGCCCAGAAAACTGGAAGATTTTTTGCTAGCCTTTCACTCCCCTAGAATATTGATTGATATATGGCCAGGCTATGTTTTCAGTGATGCTGCGCTCCCTCTTAACATATAAATGGGGGCACTGACCGTAGGCTCATAACAGTCCTCTTGTTCGTGAAACTGCTGGTTTCAGGAATTCCTCTTTGTTAATTTGATAGATTCCTGTTTATATTTAGTAAGTTGTGATCTTATCACCTATTTTTCTTCTATTTTGGAATGTTTAACGCCTTGTGTGTGTGTGTGTGTGTGTGTGTGTGTGTGTGTGTGTGTGTGTGTGTGTGTGTGTGTGTGTGTGTGTGTGTGTGTGTGTGTGTGTGTGTGTGTGTGTGTGTGTGTGTGTGTGTGTGTGTGTGTGTGTGTGTGTGTGTGTGTGTGTGTGTGTGTGTGTGTGTGTGTGTGCGTGTATTCACCTAGTTGTACTTGCGGGGGTGGAGCTCTGCTCTTTCGGCCTGCCTCTCAACTATCAATCAACTCTTTTTTTTTTCCACACATACAAACACATATCCCCAGAAAACAGGCCGTGACAGCTGTCTATCTCGCAGGTACCTATGTACTGCTAGGTAACAGGAAAATCAGGGTGAAAGAAACTCTTCCCAATTTTTTTCCGCCTCCACAGGGGATCGAACCCGGAACCCCAGGACAACGAATCCGAAGTGCTGCCCACTCAGCTGTCAGGCCCCCAGGCATACATCAACCCCCCCCCCCCCCATGTGTGTGTGTGTGTGTGTGTGTGTGTGTGTGTGTGTGTGTGTGTGTGTGTGTGTGTGTGCGTGCGTGTATGTGTGTCTCATAACTCACAAACATATGCCACAGTCTTAACTTGACCAGCCACGTGTTATCCTCGCAATGAGTGAGGCCACCAACCAGAGTGAGATACTGACCCTTGACAATGAGGAGGACAGGCCTGGTGATCTTGGGGTCAGAGTTGACCTGACACTCGTACCAGCCACCGTCCCCTGGCTGGGCGTACTTGATGTGTAGCGTCCACTCGTCCGTGTTCCCCGGGTGGAGCACCTGCCACACAACCTTACCATTATTATATATAACAATATTATCACAGGTAATAATGTGTAGCGTCCACTCGTCCGTGTTCCCCGGGTGCAGCACCTGCCACACAACCTTACCATTATTATATATAACAATATTATCACAGGTAATAATGTGTAGCGTCCACTCGTCCGTGTTCCCCGGGTGGAGCACCTGCCACACAACCTTACCATTATTATATATAACAATATTATCACAGGTAATAATGTGTAGCGTCCACTGGTCCGTGTTCCCCGGGTGGAGCACCTGCCACACAACCTTACCATTATTATATATAACAATATTATCACAGGTAATAACGTGAAGATCCACTAGGGCTGTGAGGTGGGCGCGAACCTGCGACCTTGGCATTGTCAAGTCGCATACTCTACCACTGGACCCGCGAAACTTATCATTGATATATATCACGTTACTGTGTTAAAAAATTATTATTAATATTAAATCATACATATAATAATAATAGTTATAGGAAGTACGATAATATTAAACCCATGATTCTGGTGCATTATTCCGCTCAATACTTCAGCGTTCATTTTGCCGTTCGTGAAGCCGGATCACCGCCTCGGCGCTCAAGAACGCCACATGTGTGTGATGTATGGCGGAGGAGGATCTTGTACCCCTGAAAGACGGCTTGTAATGGCTTACTGTGTCCTCCTCATAATTACCTTACCTCACCTTGCAGCCTTCTTGCACGCTTACACTCATCACCAAACTTATGAGAACACGTGAGTGTGTGAGGAAGTGGTGAGTGTGTGAGGAAGTGGTGAGTGTGTGAGGACTGCGGACAACAGTTATGCTGGCCAAACACCTTTAACCTTTAACCTCTTAGACCTTAACCACGCGGCTAGAGAACAATTCTAGAAAATTCGAATATTCTAGAAATTTCGACCCGAATCAAGAGGAAGAAAGAAGCGGGTATATAGAGAGTCCCACCACCTGCCACAGTCAGTATAAGTGTAGACGTGGACCAGTACACATGCTGCTCCTCCACTTCATATATAAAGCTTATTTATAAAGTCTGTGAAACCTTTGTGAAGTTTAAACAAATTGTAAGAAAGGAAAATATGAAGAAAAAACGAAAATGTTGAGCCAGAGTGGGAGGAAGAATTTATCCTGATTGATGAAGATTAAGCCACCCAAAAGGTGGCACGGCATGAATATCCCGTAAAATATATCCTGACCCTTTCCCAGTGCTATATAGATGCAGTTGTGTGGTGGTGGTTCCCGAGGAAGAAGGGCACACAGTGCGTGCGTGTGTGTACTCACCTATTTGTGCTTGCGGGGGTTGAGCTTTGGCTCTTTGGTCCCGCCTCTCAACTGTCAATCAACTGGTGTACAGGTTCCTGAGCCTACTGGGCTCTATCATATCTACATTTGAAACTGTATGGAGTCAGCCTCCACCACATCACTGCCTAATGCATTCTATCCGTTAACTACTCTGACACTGAAAAAGTTCCTTCTAATGTCCCTGTGGCTCATGTGGGTTCTCAGTTTCCACCTGTGTCCCCTTGTTCGCGTACCACCAGTGTTGAATTGTTCATCCTTGTTTATCCGGTCGATTCCCCTGAGGAGTTTGTAGGTTGTGATCATGTCTCCCCTTACTCTTCTGTCCTCCAGGGTCGTAAGGTGCATTTCCCGCAGCCTTTCCTCGTAATTCATGCCTTTTAGTTCTGGGACTAGTCTAGTGACATACCTTTGGACTTTTTCCAGCTTCGTTTGGTGCTTGACAATGTACGGGCTCCATGCTGGGGCCGCATACTCCAGGATTGGTCTTACATATGTGGTGACAAAGATTCTGAATAATTCCTTACACAGGTTCCTGAACGCTGTTCTGATGTTAGCCAGCTTCGCATATGCCGCAGACGTTATTCGTTTTATGTGGGCTTCAGGAGAGAGGTTTGGTGTGATATCAACTCCTAGATCTTTCTCTCTGTCCGTTTCATTTATACTTCATTTCCTATTCTGTATCCTGTGTCTGGCCTCCTGTTTCCACTGTCTAGTTTCATTACTTTGCTTTTACTCGGGTTGAACTTCAACAGTCATTTGTTGGACCATTCACACAGTCTATCTAGGTCATTTTGTAGCCTCTTACTATCATCCTCAGTTTCTGTCGGAAAATCCGACACCATTTAATAATCATACAGATAATAGCTGTGTTGTATAAACAAGTTAACCATAGAAAACGTAACTTGTAGTGGAATTACCGTCTATAGAAAACGGGATATCATCACCACATACTATTATATTCTCCACCTATTATGGTGGGAATTATTCTTAAATACATTAGTCTTTGGACTTTACCATCATAAAACATCTAATATAAATTAACTTAATTATCAATATTAAAGTAGAGTAAATGTGACCCTTCTATCACTTTCTGACATGTGGACAATGTAAGCCAGGCGTCAGAGAGTGAGGAAGGAGAGCGGCCATTGTTGTGTCACCTCCGAGACGTGTGGAGCAAATTTGGCTCCTATCATATCTGGACAATGTCGGCCAGGCGTCAATAGTATGGAGTGTAAGATGCAGCCATTGTTGAGACTAGACCAGAGGCTCACACGGGAGCAAATTCGGCTCCTGTTAATTTACTTGGACGTAGTGTTATGGAAACCAGAAGTGTACCATTATCAACACGCTGTCTACAAATCAAGTTAAGTGTTCTTTCCGAAACCCATTATCTATCATTAGTGGCCATTAATGTCATTATATAGGGTGACCCGGTTAGAGCACGTGGAAGCCTCAAACTAAAGGTAATTAAGCCAGGTCTTCAATGTTCCATGTACAGTTTTCTCTGATATAGCTTGTCATATATAGGTATCTGGCTTCACAGCTAGCGCACTTTTGACAGGTCAAGACGAGAATGCAAGATTTTGTGCACCAGTTACTGGGTGATGGAAGCTACCTCAAAGAGGATAATTTGGTGTCTACACCCTAGTTATACCTGGTGGACTAGCCTGCTGTACTATAAGATAAGGAACCTCTTCAATGTATGTAGTTAATTCTGTAGTTTGATTGGCTGCATATATATAAACTAATAAACCCCCCCTAATGTGTAGAGGATCGATTTGTGAGATTATGAGATTATTGCAGAAATACAGTCCACTTAACATTATACAAATTGCTATCGAAGTATATAAATTAACGTAAATATAAATTCATATAAATTAAATAAATATAAATCTCACAGGTCGGTTCCCACATTATTTGGTCATCTTCGAACCGGATGACGGATTATTTGATCCTTTGAACCCACATTTGGTCATCTTAGTACCGGATGAACCAGTTAACCAGTGGATTCATTAAATATACTAGTGCAGTGTGATTTAAACAAAGCCAGTCATAACCGGCGGCGTTGTCTCGTGCGAGTTCACGAGCCCCACTCAGTTCAGATCAGCCTTAGTCAGCGGTTTCATGTACACCCACAGATTTGGTGGAGTGTTATTCTGTGAAATGACAGCGCTAATATAGAAGCCAGCCAAATTAGTGACTGTGTCTTCGCGATATTGTTCACGGATTTCGTGGTGTTACATTTCGCGAGAGATTATCTACGAATTTTGTGGACTTTATTTTGCGAGGTCACTAATAATATTTAATACTTCTAGATAATATTAGAAGTTTCATAGAGGCTAATTAAGAGGCTATTATCAATAATTGAATATATTATTTCTCCAAAATAGAGAATTATTTAATATATATTGCACTAGTGATCACAGTATAATATTTACTAATTGCCAACCCACAACAGGGTAGGATATGACTAGTTGAACTATTATTGCTCATCCTAGTCCCATTATTACCATAGTCAGTTGTACTATATTGAACAACCTAACACTATTAATGAATGGTCCAGACCCTATTTTGGGTGTAATTTTTATCAACTCGAATTGAGTTGTAATATATAATAATTTACTTATGATCATTACACCTTTGAGTGATTAATTAGTGTCTCTACCATCCTAGGGTGATATAGAAGAGCTAACCTAAAGGTACTTCCAGTGACACTGGTTTATCACTCAAATCATTAGTGTGTATGATTGTATATATATAATGTGTATTAATTTTAAGTGCTAACCTCTAGTAGAGGTAGGATTATTGCCTAGTGAGTTCAGAATTTACCCTAGGCTACCATTAGAGCTTGTTCAGTATTATGAGCAGCCCAAGTACAAGCCCCACAAGGCTTCACCAACGAGCCAGTATGGATAATGCAGGGAGAATGAAAAGAACCCTTGCAGGTCTTAAAGGCCACTTAACGAGACAGATCAAGAAATGTGAAGATTTGTCACAACAATCAACAGTTGATTATGCTGACCTGGAAAGCTATTATCAAGCAGCTGCAGGTAAATTTGAGCAAATCAAATGTCAAATAGCAACATATGTGGCTGAACTTGCCAATACCAATTTATCAGAAACAGAAATAGACGACATTATGGTTGATCTTGCGAATTATGAAGATCACACTCAGGCCACGTTACAGCCTTATGTCAAATTAATTGCCCAAAACAAGGCAACAGCAACAACAACAACAGTTGCATCTAATACGAGTCAAGCAGAAGCTCGACTCCCTCCAATTAATTTACCCACTTTCTCAGGAAAAGATGAGGAAGATTGGGACGAATTTTGGAACAAATTCGTTGACCTTGTAGACTCAAAACAATCTTTACCAACGAGCAGTAAATTCTCTTATTTGCAAGGCCAATTATCAGGTGAGGCTAAAACAGTAGTATCCCATCTGAGATTAACTAATGACGGCTATGATCTGGCAGTACAACTCCTCAAGGATAATTATGCTGATCCAGAAGTAAGAACATCACATTTAGTTCATGAGCTGTTGCATTTACCCCCCACCGGAGGCTTCAGCTGATTCACTCCAAGTCTTCAAGCTGGAGGTAGAATCATTGATCAATGCCCTCAGCCTGACAGCAGATACAAACGGGGCTGAGTGGGTCTTGAAAATAATTGTCCAGGAGAAAATACCTAGGGACATATTGAGACAAATGAGTGCTCATTACAATAAAAGTATCTTATCTATGAATGAAATATCTGAAGGTTTAAAGTCAGTAGTTCATCAATTACGAACACATGAGAAATTAAAACCACCAAGTAAACCCTCAGAAACCAATAATAGTAAACCACAGAGTACCAAAGGTACTCCAAATCAATCTAGACAATATAATTCAACACCAAAGTGGAACAGTGGCAGTGTGGGCGTATATGCAGTGGGACCCTCCAAGCCTATAGTTACTGTGTCATCCAAGAACGTGACACCAAAGGGTACTGGAAGCTATGGAACATGTTTGTTCTGCAATGAGAAACATTCAATGTACCACTGCTCTAATTTTCCTGATAGTGACGCCCGTGTTGAGCGACTCAAAGATTTGCAACATTGCACGAGGTGCCTCAGGAAACATAACATCAAGGATTGTGATACCCAATTACACCCTTGTAATAGGTGTAACAAAGGTCAGCACCATGCAGCATTGTGCAGAGACACCAAAACAACGTCTCCAAACCCCAAGGTGGAAGATAGCATTCCCACCACAGTACAGTACTGCAAGGTGCAACAAACAAAGAGTGTCCAATCGGCAAAGTCTAAAGGTAATACGACTTTGCCTACTGCCCAAATTACCATCCTGAATAAGAGGGCCAAGGTCCATACCCGTGGGTTGTTTGACCAAGGATCCCAGAGAACATATATTACTAAAAAGCTGGCAGATGAATTACAATTAAGGCCTGTAGCCCAGATGTCATTCAACATCTCAGGGTTTGTAACAGATGCAGGACCTCAAGTCTACCAGGTGGTACAACCATCAGTACGTTTAGGCAGGTACGTCTGTCGAGTACAAGCCATTGTGGTGGACAAAATACTAGTAGACCTACAAGTTCAAGGTCTGAGAGCAACAGCCAAATTCCTGAGAAATAGAGGAATAAAATTGGCAGATAATATTAAGTCTGATCACCTCACTGACTTCGGTCTCCTTGTAGGGACAGACTATTGTCATCGATTCATCGGTAGCCCTACTAAATATCAGGGCATAACCATGTTAAACTCTGCAGGAGGTAAATTACTCTCAGGCCCAGTATCAAGCCTGAGGAGACCTATGCCTGCAGATAAACAATACAAATAGAGATCTAAATTTGTCAGCTGATTATATTTCTCCAGTAGCATTATACTAAGGAGATTACAGCTGACTATAGTAACAGAGGTTGATGTTAGTATCATCATTTGAAGCTGAAGATGAGTTCATGAGGCTTCAGTGGCAAATCAGTGAACAGTGGCCTAAAACAGCTACAAGTCACTGCGACCAATGTAACTGATCCCACTGCAGTCTCAGAACCATACTTTACTTTAATGATGAGCTATTCAATCTTCTGAATCAATTAACTAAATTAAACCCCAATAAATCTGATGACTGATTTGATACATTTATTATTTAATCAAGATGTATTCCATGGGCCTCAGTGTTTATATATCAGTGACTAGTTACCTGAACAAACTTCAAGTTATATCTAATGTCACTGATCTCACTGCAGTCCCTGAATCATACTTGACTGTAGTACTTGATCACATCCAGTCTTCTGGGTTAAATAATATGTAATAATGCTTGAATATTAGCCTTTCAAGAGTTGACAGGGAAATGAAATCGCATTAGACTTCTAACCCCTGCAACTCTAGTACGGGACATCCGTCCTGTACGAACAGACGCACAAATGTGTGATTGCTAACTATAATTCGAAGGAGGAGTATCGGTGTTCATCTGTTCTAAAGAGGACTTCGACCCGTGAGCAGCCCCTGGGGAATTATGTCGGAAAATCCGACACCATTTAATAATCATACAGATAATAGCTGTGTTGTATAAACAAGTTAACCATAGAAAACGTAACTTGTAGTGGAATTACCGTCTATAGAAAACGGGATATCATCACCACATATTATTATATTCTCCACCTATTATGGTGGGAATTATTCTTAAATACATTAGTCTTTGGACTTTACCATCATAAAACATCTTATATAAATTAACTTAATTATCAATATTAAAGTAGAGTAAATGTGACCCTTCTATCACTTTCTGACATGTGGACAATGTAAGCCAGGCGTCAGAGAGTGAGGAAGGAGAGCGGCCATTGTTGTGTCACCTCCGAGACGTGTGGAGCAAATTTGGCTCCTATCATATCTGGACAATGTCGGCCAGGCGTCAATAGTATGGAGTGTAAGATGCAGCCATTGTTGAGACTAGACCAGAGGCTCACACGGGAGCAAATTCGGCTCTTGTTAATTTACTTGGACGTAGTGTTATGGAAACCAGAAGTGTACCATTATCAACACGCTGTCTACAAATCAAGTTAAGTGTTCTTTCCGAAACCCATTATCTATCATTAGTGGCCATTAATGTCATTATATAGGGTGACCCGGTTAGAGCACGTGGAAGCCTCAAACTAAAGGTAATTAAGCCAGGTCTTCAATGTTCCATGTACAGTTTTCTCTGATATAGCTTGTCATATATAGGTATCTGGCTTCACAGCTAGCGCACTTTTGACAGGTCAAGACGAGGATGCAAGATTTTGTGCACCAGTTACTGGGTGATGGAAGCTACCTCAAAGAGGATAATTTGGTGTCTACACCCTAGTTATACCTGGTGGACTAGCCTGCTGTACTATAAGATAAGGAACCTCTTCAATGTATGTAGTTAATTCTGTAGTTTGATTGGCTGCATATATATAAACTAATAAACCCCCCTAATGTGTAGAGGATCGATTTGTGAGATTATGAGATTATTGCAGAAATACAGTCCACTTAACATTATACAAATTGCTATCGAAGTATATAAATTAACGTAAATATAAATTCATATAAATTAAATAAATATAAATCTCACAGGTCGGTTCCCACAGTTTCAATCCTCCTCATAATTTTTGCATCATCAGCAAACATTGAGAGAAAGGATTCTATACCCTCTGGGAGATCATTTACATATATCAGAAACAGTATAGGTCCAAGGACTGACCCCTGCGGGACTCCACTTGTAACGTCTCGCCTATCTGAGACCTCACCTCACACTGACTCGTTGTCTCCTGTTGCTTAGGTACTCCTTTATCCAATGGAGTACCTTCCTTTTCACACCGGCCTGCATCTCCAGCTTTTTCACTTGCCTCTTGTGTGGTACTGTATCACAGGCTTTCTGACAATCCAAAAATATGCAGTCTGCCCACCCTTCTCTTTCTTGCCTGATTTTTGTTTCCTGGTCGTAGAATTTAAGTTACCCTGTGAGGCAGGACCTGCCATCCATGAACCCATGTTGATGCTGTGTTACAAAGTTATTTCGCTCCAGATGTTGCACTAGCTTTCTTCGCACAATCTTCTCCATCAGCTTCCATGGTATGCAGGTTAGGGACACCGACCTGTAATTCAGTGCCTCCTGTCTATCCCCTTTCTTGTATATCGGAACTACGTTAGCTGCTTTCCAAATTTCTGGCAGTTCCCCTGTTGCCAGTAATTTGTTGTACACTATGTAGAGTGGCAGGCACAGTTCTTCTGCTCCTTCCTTTAGTATCCATGGGGAGATTCCATCTGGGCCTATAGCCTTTGTCACATCCAACTCTAGTAAACACTTCCTTACTTCCCCGCTGGTAATCTCGAACTCTTCCAGTGGTTCCTGGTTAGCTATTCCCTCTCTTATCTCTGGGATTTCTCCTTGCTCTAAGGTGAAGACCTCCTGGAATTTCTTATTCAGTTCCTCACACAGTTTCAGTCCAGTTTCAGTTCCTTGTCGTTTGTAGCAAATCCTTCTTCCCCTATTCTTAATTTCATAACCTGTTCCTTTACTGTTGTTTTTCTCCTGATGTGGCTATGCAGCAATTTAGGCTGAGTCTTTGCCTTGCTTGCGATGTCATTTTGGTATTATCTTTCTGCCTTTCTTCTCATCCTGACATTCTGATATCTTTCTCTGCTCTCAAGAGTCCTGTTATTCCTATAGTTTCTCCATGCCCTTTTACTTTGCTGCTTAGCTAGCCTACATCTCTGATTAAACCCAGTGTGTGTGTGTGTGTGTGTGTGTGTGTGCGTGTGTGTGTGTGTGTGTGCGTGCGTGCGTGCGTGCGTGCGTGCGTGCGTGCGTGCGTGCGTGCGTGCGTGAGGGTGTGTTCAGCAGCACACCATTAAGGGGTCCACTATGCCTCCCTCGGCTCCCTGCACCAATCGATTCAGATCTAATTATTAGTGTCGGAAGCGGTTGGGGAGGGAAGTCTTTTATAATTATCATGGCTATTAATATGGTAGTAATTATCATTATTAAGTTTTCCTTCCAAATTACGTTCGTTTAGGGATGGTTGGTGCAGCTCCACATATTTGAAGACCATCTTCATCAAATGGGTAATATTTATTTAATATGTACAACGTATAGTTTAGTTTATCAAAGTTTTAAATTTTAAGTTTTAAAGTATCAATTAGTTTATCAAAGTATTAATCTATACTTTGTGAATGTTTGTGTGTCTGCAAAACTGGAGGCCAGAGGGTTGAGAGTTGCCTGGCATAGGGAATGGTCAGGGGTATGGGTTGAACATAGGTCCCAAACAGGATAACCATCCAGGGATTAACAACCTGGTTGTAAAGCTCCAGTACCTCCCAGTGAAGTCAGTAGAGTTCTGGGTTGATCACCTTTGTGTACCCTCATGGCTGAGTCGGTTAGGGCAGGTGTCTGGGATCCACCAGAACGCTGGTTCGAGTCACTCCGCTGACCTCCTCCCCCAGGAAGCACCTCGTAGCAGCTGTCTAACTCCCAGGTACCTATTTAGTCTCCCTTCTTGTCTGTGTTTCCTCCTAAAATGTTGCATCAGGAGGTTTCTTTCTGCACTCTACTAAGTTTACTCTCAATGTCTCTTCTTCCACTCTTAGATCGACTGATTCCCAGTCAACTTGCCGCATGGTTGAACTCTCCCATTACTAGTAACTTTGTTCTCAATCTACGAGATAATTCAGTTACACTTTTGATATATATATATATATATATATATATATATATATATATATATATATATATATATATATATATATATGTCGAACCTAGTAGCCAGGACGCACTTATGAGCCTACTATGCAAAGCCCGATTTGCCTAATAAGCCAAGTTTTCCTGAATTAATATATTTGCTCTAATTTTTTTCTTATGAAATGATAAAGCTACCCATTTCATTATGTATGAGGTCAATTTTTTTTACTGGAGTTAAAATTAACGTAGATATATGACCGAACCTAACCAACCCTACCTAACCTATCCTAACCTATCTTTATAGGTTAGGTTAGGTTAGGTAGCAGAAAAAGTTAGGTTAGGTTAGGTTAGGTTGGTTAGGTTGTCGAAAAAACATTAATTCATGAAAACTTGACTTATTAGGCAAATCGGGCCTTGCATAGTAGGCTGAGAAGTGAGTTCTGGCTACTAGGTACGACATATGTATATATATATATATATATATATATATATATATATATATATATATATATATATATATATATATATATATATATGTCGTACCTAATAGCCAGAACGCACTTCTCAGCCTACTATTCAAGGCCCGATTTGCCTAATAAGCAAAGTTTTCATGAATTAATGTTTTTTCGTCTACCTAACCTACCTAACCTAACCTAACCTAGCTTTTTTTGGCTACCTAACCTAACCTGACCTATAAATATAGGTTAGGTTAGGTTAGGTAGGGTTGGTTAGGTTCGGTCATATATCTACGTTAATTTTAACTCCAATAAAAAAAATTGACCTCATACATAGAGAAAAGGGTTGCTTTATCATTTCATAAGAAAAAAACTATAGTAAATATATTAATTCATGAAAACTTGGCTTATTAGGCAAATCGAGCCTTGAATAGTAGGCTGAGAAGTGAGTTCTGGCTACTAGGTAGCCAGAACTCACTTAGCTAGGTAGTTCTAGGTAGCTAGGTAGCTAGGTAGTTCTGGCTACTAGGTTTCAAACATGTTTCATTGCTACTAGGTACGACATATATATATATATATATATATATATATATATATATATATATATATATATATATATATATATATATATATATATATATATATTGGTGTATACTGGCTGCAGGTTTTCTTTCAAACATGTTTCATTGAATATGACCGCATATTCTGTATTTATTATTTTCTGGTTTAGGACTTCTATCCCTCTAACTATTTTCTTAGCATCAGGGCTTATTTGAAATAGGAGTTCTCCAAAACTCATTTTCGTACTTTTAAGGTGAAGAAAAGAAGTGTTTTACTATAGAGTGTATTACACTTATTTGTATAATTTGCACGACGTTTCGAACCTCCATGGTTCATTCTCAAGTGAACAGATCTTACAATACTAGTTGATTTTATACCCGCATTAGGTCAGGTGATAATATAATGAAGGTGAAAACATGGGGGGATACATAAGGGATAAACATAGGGGCTGCAGAAGGCTTATTGGCCCATACGAGGCATCTCCTATCTAAACACAAAGATTAATCCAGTGTAATTGGCCTGTTATGTTGGACATTGTCTTCTGTGTTGGCATCGATATGTTCTTGTCTTGTCCTTACTCTCATGGTGGGTAGAGTAAATAGTTCCGTGATTTGGGTGTTCATGGTAGGTCGCTCTATTCTTATGTGAATTGCCTCAAGAATTTGTAATCTTCTTGAATCTTGGGTTTTGTCTATTATGCAAGTATTCTTGTTCAACATTTCTCTTGTTAGAGTAATGTCATGGGCTTGTCTCATGTGATTCCTAGGGGCACCAGATTGAAGATGGCATGTCAAACGCCTCGTCAGCTTGGTCGACGTCATACCTATGTACTTACATTGAAGGTTACATCCTTCGTGGGGGCAAGTGTACATGTATACAACGCTTGACTGCTGTAGAGGGTTCTCCGTCGGCTTCGGGCTGTTTTTGATAAGGAGTTCGGAAGTCTTCTTGGTTTTGTAGAATATTATCAGGTTTATGTTTTGGTTAGGAGTAGTGCTTTTTACTCCTTTACGGATCAACCATGCACAGTGAACATATAAAAGAGGAAAGAATAATGAAAGAAATAATCCGTAAAGGAGTAAAAAGCACTACTCCTAACCAAAACATAAACCTGATAATATTCTACAAAACCAAGAAGACTTCCGAACTCCTTATCAAAAACAGCCCGAAGCCGACGGAGAACCCTCTACAGCAGTCAAGCGTTGTATACATGTACACTTGCCCCCACGAAGGATGTAACCTTCAATGTAAGTACATAGGTATGACGTCGACCAAGCTGACGAGGCGTTTGACATGCCATCTTCAATCTGGTGCCCCTAGGAATCACATGAGACAAGCCCATGACATTACTCTAACAAGAGAAATGTTGAACAAGAATACTTGCATAATAGACAAAACCCAAGATTCAAGAAGATTACAAATTCTTGAGGCAATTCACATAAGAATAGAGCGACCTACCATGAACACCCAAATCACGGAACTATTTACTCTACCCACCATGAGAGTAAGGACAAGACAAGAACATATCGATGCCAACACAGAAGACAATGTCCAACATAACAGGCCAATTACACTGGATTAATCTTTGTGTTTAGATAGGAGATGCCTCGTATGGGCCAATAAGCCTTCTGCAGTCCCTATGTTTATCCCTTATGTATCCCCCCATGTTTTCACCTTCATTATATTATCACCTGACCTAATGCGGGTATAAAATCAACTAGTATTGTAAGATCTGTTCACTTGAGAATGAACCATGGAGGTTCGAAACGTCGTGCAAATTATACAAATAAGTGTAATACACTCTATAGTAAATCACTTCTTTTCTTCACCTTAAAAGTACGAAAATGAGTTTTGGAGAACTCCTATTTCAAATAAGCCCTGATGCTAAGAAAATAGTTAGAGGGATAGAAGCCCTAAACCAGAAAATAATAAATACAGAATATGCGGTCATATTCAATGAAATATATATATATATATGCAAACAAGCCTGAATGGTCCCCAGGACTATATACAACTGAAAACTCACACCCCAGAAGTGACTCGAACCCATACTCCCACAACTGGTATGTACAGGGACGCCTTAATCCGCTTGACCATCACGACCGGACTAAGGAAGTGATAGCCGAGGCTATATGAACCACTTCCCCGCCGGCACTCGGATGGTAATCTTGGGCATAGCATTTTATCAAATCACCTCATTCTTTGGGGCACACGTGAGGAACACAAATGCAAACAAGCCTGAATGGTCCCCAGGACTATATACAACTGAAAACTCACACCCCAGAAGTGACTCGAACCCATATTCCCACAACTGGTATGTACAGGGACGCCTTAATCCGCTTGACCATCACGACCGGACTAAGGAAGTGATAGCCGAGGCTATATGAACCACTTCCCCGCCGGCACTCGGATGGTAATCTTGGGCATAGCATTTTATCAAATCACCTCATTCTTTGGGGCACACGTGAGGAACACAAATGCAAACAAGCCTGAATGGTCCCCAGGACTATATACAACTGAAAACTCACACCCCAGAAGTGACTCGAACCCATACTCCCACAACTGGTATGTACAGGGACGCCTTAATCCGCTTGACCATCACGACCGGACTAAGGAAGTGATAGCCGAGGCTATATGAACCACTTCCCCGCCGGCACTCGGATGGTAATCTTGGGCATAGCATTTTATCAAATCACCTCATTCTTTGGGGCACACGTGAGGAACACAAATGCAAACAAGCCTGAATGGTCCCCAGGACTATATACAACTGAAAACTCACACCCCAGAAGTGACTCGAACCCATACTCCCACAACTGGTATGTACAGGGACGCCTTAATCCGCTTGACCATCACGACCGGACTAAGGAAGTGATAGCCGAGGCTATATGAACCACTTCCCCGCCGGCACTCGGATGGTAATCTTGGGCATAGCATTTTATCAAATCACCTCATTCTTTGGGGCACACGTGAGGAACACAAATGCAAACAAGCCTGAATGGTCCCCAGGACTATATACAACTGAAAACTCACACCCCAGAAGTGACTCGAACCCATACTCCCACAACTGGTATGTACAGGGACGCCTTAATCCGCTTGACCATCACGACCGGACTAAGGAAGTGATAGCCGAGGCTATATGAACCACTTCCCCGCCGGCACTCGGATGGTAATCTTGGGCATAGCATTTTATCAAATCACCTCATTCTTTGGGGCACACGTGAGGAACACAAATGCAAACAAGCCTGAATGGTCCCCAGGACTATATACAACTGAAAACTCACACCCCAGAAGTGACTCGAACCCATACTCCCACAACTGGTATGTACAGGGACGCCTTAATCCGCTTGACCATCACGACCGGCGTCCCTGTACATACCAGTTGTGGGAGTATGGGTTCGAGTCACTTCTGGGGTGTGAGTTTTCAGTTGTATATAGTCCTGGGGACCATTCAGGCTTGTTTGCATTTGTGTTCCTCACGTGTGCCCCAAAGAATGAGGTGATTTGATAAAATGCTATGCCCAAGATTACCATCCGAGTGCCGGCGGGGAAGTGGTTCATATAGCCTCGGCTATCACTTCCTTAGTCCGGTCGTGATGGTCAAGCGGATTAAGGCGTCCCTGTACATACCAGTTGTGGGAGTATGGGTTCGAGTCACTTCTGGGGTGTGAGTTTTCAGTTGTATATAGTCCTGGGGACCATTCAGGCTTGTTTGCATTTGTGTTCCTCACGTGTGCCCCAAAGAATGAGGTGATTTGATAAAATGCTATGCCCAAGATTACCATCCGAGTGCCGGCGGGGAAGTGGTTCATATAGCCTCGGCTATCACTTCCTTAGTCCGGTCGTGATGGTCAAGCGGATTAAGGCGTCCCTGTACATACCAGTTGTGGGAGTATGGGTTCGAGTCACTTCTGGGGTGTGAGTTTTCAGTTGTATATAGTCCTGGGGACCATTCAGGCTTGTTTGCATTTGTGTTCCTCACGTGTGCCCCAAAGAATGAGGTGATTTGATAAAATGCTATGCCCAAGATTACCATCCGAGTGCCGGCGGGGAAGTGGTTCATATAGCCTCGGCTATCACTTCCTTAGTCCGGTCGTGATGGTCAAGCGGATTAAGGCGTCCCTGTACATACCAGTTGTGGGAGTATGGGTTCGAGTCACTTCTGGGGTGTGAGTTTTCAGTTGTATATAGTCCTGGGGACCATTCAGGCTTGTTTGCATTTGTGTTCCTCACGTGTGCCCCAAAGAATGAGGTGATTTGATAAAATGCTATGCCCAAGATTACCATCCGAGTGCCGGCGGGGAAGTGGTTCATATAGCCTCGGCTATCACTTCCTTAGTCCGGTCGTGATGGTCAAGCGGATTAAGGCGTCCCTGTACATACCAGTTGTGGGAGTATGGGTTCGAGTCACTTCTGGGGTGTGAGTTTTCAGTTGTATATAGTCCTGGGGACCATTCAGGCTTGTTTGCATTTGTGTTCCTCACGTGTGCCCCAAAGAATGAGGTGATTTGATAAAATGCTATGCCCAAGATTACCATCCGAGTGCCGGCGGGGAAGTGGTTCATATAGCCTCGGCTATCACTTCCTTAGTCCGGTCGTGATGGTCAAGCGGATTAAGGCGTCCCTGTACATACCAGTTGTGGGAGTATGGGTTCGAGTCACTTCTGGGGTGTGAGTTTTCAGTTGTATATAGTCCTGGGGACCATTCAGGCTTGTTTGCATTTGTGTTCCTCACGTGTGCCCCAAAGAATGAGGTGATTTGATAAAATGCTATGCCCAAGATTACCATCCGAGTGCCGGCGGGGAAGTGGTTCATATAGCCTCGGCTATCACTTCCTTAGTCCGGTCGTGATGGTCAAGCGGATTAAGGCGTCCCTGTACATACCAGTTGTGGGAGTATGGGTTCGAGTCACTTCTGGGGTGTGAGTTTTCAGTTATATATATATATATATATATATATATATATATATATATATATATATATATATATATATTTATATATATATATATATATATATATATATATATATATATATATATATATATATTGAACATCTCTTTCAATTTTCGAGCTCTTATCTGGAAGTTTTGTGATTGGGGGATTGTAAATAACAACCACAACCACTTGTTTCTCTTCCAGTGAAATAATTTCTGTGATAAAGTTCACTTAACTGATATCGTTTTGAGATGTCTTTAAATCTGGTGTTTTTTCTCACATTCTCAACCAACTTTCAACAGCCAGCCAACAGTTGCTTTCTACCATCTTAAGAGTCTGGTACTGCCTGGGGGTCTACCCAAGTGCGGGTATGTCTCACATGTGTCAGTATGTGTAGTGTGTCATGTGTGACAGTTTGAATCACACGTTAATTATCATGTGTTAGCAAGTATCATGAGTTGGCATGTGTGTCAGCATGTATCACATGTCAGTATATGTCGGTCGGTCTGTCTCTCTCTCTCTCTCTCTCGGCATGTGTGTCAGCATGTATCACATGTCAGTATATGTCGGTCTTCTCTCTCTCTCTCCCAATATCAATTTGATTTATTTTTATATAGAATGATTAGTGCATAATGTTTTACAATAATAATAATAATAATAATAATAATAATATTAATAATAAAAAAATAATAATAATACAAATAATAATAATAAATAACAACACCGAGAAATTACACTAACGTGATATATATATATATATATATATATATATATATATATATATATATATATATATATATATATATATATATATATATATATATATATATGACAATGTCAGACCACGGAGGAAAAATGAAACAGGAAATTTCCTTAAGTACTTTCGTATATTAAATACATCTTCAGAAGGTGAAGACCTTCTGAAGATGTATTTAATATACGAAAGTACTTAAGGAAATTTCCTGTTTCATTTTTCCTCCATGGTCTGACATTGTCACATTCTTAATCACGTGTTTATTTTCGTGATATACACACATATATATATATATATATATATATATATATATATATATATATATATATATATATATATATATATATATATATATATATATATATATATATATATATATATATATATATATATATATATATATATATATATATATCTAAAGCCGACTCTAAAGCTGTATCAGTATTTGTTTATGCTACCACCCCCTTTTTTAATTATAGTTATTATACACTTTGTTATATAAGATTACTCATTTATATATATGATTGTAACTAAATGAGAACATTAAGAAAAAATAAAAGGAATTTTGTTTCCAAACGGCTGTAGATGAAGGCAGTTTCCTAGTGGCTATATATATATATATATATATATATATATATATATATATATATATATATATATATATATATATATATATATATATATATATATATATATATATATATATATATATATATATATATATATATATATATATATATATATATATCAATGAGAAAATCAACTGCAACTCATGCAGAGGTTGCAGCTGGCAGTACGCTGGTCCGAGGTTCGAGGCACCTAAGAGCACCAGTTGATTGTATAAATAATAATAGTAATAGTAACAATTCAGAGTCGTGTCAGAATGGTTTGCGCTCACAGCGGAGATTTTTGGTGGTGGGGGGGGGGGGGTCACATGACATTTTTTATTAATGCCACTCGTCAAATTTGGCAACAGCAACTATTAGACAAACTAAGAAACTAACAAACAAATATACAGGTATTTCCTTTATATATATATATAAATATATATATATATATATATATATATATATATATATATATATATATATATATATATATATATATATATATATATATATATATATATATATATATATATATATATATATATATATATATATATATATATATATATATCGATAAACAAATAATTACATAAAGACCTGACAGGTTTTTCTCTGGCCAAAGCACTCATTTTAAGCCAAGTAAGAGTACATTAAGTGGCCTGAGTGTTGAGTGCATAAAGAATGACTTACTCTGTAGCGGTCGTCAGGAGAGTAGGTGAGGAGTCCCGCCGTGATGATGTGCAGGTTTCGTCGTCTCATCCACGTCACCTGCAGGAACACAACACTTGTAGCAATACCTGTGACACAACACCTGCAACACAGCCTCAGTGGGTGTTACAAGTCTCCGCGGGCTCTCCATAGCCTCAGAGAAATGATTATTCAGAGAGAAATAGTCATAAATCTTTTTTATTTGACTCTAAAGCCGTATCAGTATTTGTTTATGCTACCACCCCCTTTTTTTAATTATAGTTATTATACACTTTGTTATATAAGATTACTCATTTATATATATGATTGTAACTAAATGAGAACATTAAGAAAAAATAAAAGGAATTTTGTTTCCAAACGGCTGAAGATGAAGGCAGTTTCCTAGTGGCTATATATTATATGTATATATATATATATATATATATATATATATATATATATATATATATATATATATATATATATATATATATATATATATATATATATATATATTGGTGTATACTGGCAGCAGGTTTTCTTTCAAACATGTTTCATTGAATATGACCGCATATTCTGTATTTATTATTTTCTGGTTTAGGGCTTCTATCCCTCTAACTATTTTCTTAGCATCAGGGCTTAATTGGAATAGGAGTTCTCCAAAACTCATTTTCGTACTTTTAAGGTGAAGAAAAGAAGTGATTTACTATAGAGTGTATTACACTTATTTGTATAATTTGCACGACGTTTCGAACCTCCATGGTTCACTCTCAAGTGAACAGATCTTACAATACTAGTTGATTTTATACCCGCATTAGGTCAGGTGATAATACAATGAAGGTGAAAAACATGGGGGGATACATAAGGGATAAACATAGGGGCTGCAGAAGGCTTATTGGCCCATACGAGGCATCTCCTATCTAAACACAAAGATTAATCCAGTGTAATTGGCCTGGTTTGTTGGACATTGTCTTCTGTGTTGGCATCGATATGTTCTTGTCTTGTCCTTACTCTCATGGTGGGTAGAGTAAATAGTTCCGTGATTTGGGTGTTCATGGTAGGTCGCTCTATTCTTATGTGAATTGCCTCAAGAATTTGTAATCTTCTTGAATCTTGGGTTTTGTCTATTATGCAAGTATTCTTGTTCAACATTTCTCTTGTTAGAGTAATGTCATGGGCTTGTCTCATGTGATTCCTAGGGGCACCAGATTGAAGAAGGCATGTCAAACGCCTCGTCAGCTTGGTCGACGTCATACCTATGTACTTACATTGAAGGTTACATCCTTCGTGGGGGCAAGTGTACATGTATACAACGCTTGACTGCTGTAGAGGGTTCTCCGTCGGCTTCGGGCTGTTTTTGATAAGGAGTTCGGAAGTCTTCTTGGTTTTGTAGAATATTATCAGGTTTATGTTTTGGTTAGGAGTAGTGCTTTTTACTCCTTTACGGATTATTTCTTTCATTATTCTTTCGTCTTTTATATGTTCACTGTGCATGGTTGATTTGTAATATAATTTTATTGGGGGTGTTGTGGTTTCTGTTCTAGGTTCTGAATTATACCAACGGTCCAAGTGTCTTCTTATAGCAGCGTTTATTTCCGCGTTGCTATATCCGTTGTTCACCAATACCTGAGTTACTCTTTCAAACTCTCTACTCACGTTGCTCCATTCAGAGCAGTGGGTAAGCGCTCGACGAATATAAGCATTGAGAACACTGGCTTTGTATCTTTGGGGGCACTCACTTCTACCGTTCAGGCATAATCCTATGTTGGTGGGCTTGGTATATATATATATATATATATATATATATATATATATATATATATATATATATATATATATATATATATATATATATATATATATACAATCTTTGGACAGCACCCACCAGTGGGACTCGAACCCAGAAAGCACAACTACCTTCCAGTAGCTGGCATAACTAGTATGCTTTAACCCACTACGCCATCAGACCTTACAAAAGAAGTAGATAGTTCGAGATATATATCTCGATATATCCAGCTTATAATATATATATATCTCGATATATCCAGCTATATATAATATATATATATCTCGATATATAATATATATATAATATATATATATAATAGATATATAATATATATATATCTCGATATATCCAGCTTATATATCCAGCTTATAAGCTGGACACGAGTTCTCTCACATTGACAGTGGCTTGACGAAAAATGCAGACTGACCCCTCACTCATCTGGTGCCTTCGGGAGGTAGAGATGTTTGAGATATATATCTCGAACTATCTACTTCTTTTGTAAGGTCTGATGGCGTAGTGGGTTAAAACATACTAGTTATGCCAGCTACTGGAAGGTAGTTGTGCTTTCTGGGTTCGAGTCCCACTGGTGGGTGTTGTCCAAAGATTGTATATCTTCACTTGTGGTTTATGCAAGTATAGGCTTATAAGCTGGACACGAGTTCTCTCACATTGACAGTGGCTTGACGAAAAATGCAGACTGACCCCTCACTCATCTGGTGCCTTCGGGAGGTAGAGATGTTTGAGATATATATCTCGAACTATCTACTTCTTTTGTAAGGTCTGATGGCGTAGTGGGTTAAAGCATACTAGTTATGCCAGCTACTGGAAGGTAGTTGTGCTTTCTGGGTTCGAGTCCCACTGGTGGGTGTTGTCCAAAGATTGTATATCTTCACTTGTGGTTTATGCAAGTATAGGCTTATAAGCTGGACACGAGTTCTCTCACATTGACAGTGGCTTGACGAAAAATGCAGACTGACCCCTCACTCATCTGGTGCCTTCGGGAGGTAGAGATGTTTGAGATATATATCTCGAACTATCTACTTCTTTTGTAAGGTCTGATGGCGTAGTGGGTTAAAGCATACTAGTTATGCCAGCTACTGGAAGGTAGTTGTGCTTTCTGGGTTCGAGTCCCACTGGTGGGTGTTGTCCAAAGATTGTATATCTTCACTTGTGGTTTATGCAAGTATAGGCTTATATATATATATATATATAAGCTCACAACTCTAGACCAGCCAACAGACACTAGTGTTCACTCCTAGTTACACCACACTAGACCACGCAACAGACGATAGTGTTCACTCCTAGTTACACCACATTAGACCAGCCAACAGTCGCTAGTGTTCACTCCTAGTTACACCACACTAGACCAGCCAACAGACGCTAGTGTTCACTCCTAGTTACACCACACTAGACCAGCCAACAGACGATAGTGTTCACTCCTAGTTACACCACACTAGACCAGCCAACAGTCGCTAGTATTCACTCCTAGTTACACCACACTAGACCAGGCAACAGACGATAGTGTTCACTCCTAGTTACACCACACTAGACCAGCCAACAGTCGCTAGTGTTCACTCCTAGTTACACCACACTAGACCAGCCAACAGACACTAGTGTTCACTCCTAGTTACACCTCACTAGACTATTAACACAAATTTTTTACTCGCATTTAAATCCTTTCGATAAGGCTTCAAAATGTAAATTTTCGGTAAGATGTAAAACCAATTTTTCATTTTTGGAATGAATCTTTGTTTTCTTTAATATATATATATATATATATATATATATATATATATATATATATATATATATATATATATATATATATATATATATATATATATATATATATATATATATTAAAGAAAACAAAGATTCATTCCAAAAATGAAAAATTGGTTTTACATCTTACCGAAAATTTACATTTTGAAGCCTTATCGAAAGGATTTAAATGCGAGTAAAAAATTTGTGTTAATAGTCTAGTGAGGTGTAACTAGGAGTGAACACTAGTGTCTGTTGGCTGGTCTAGTGTGGTGTAACTAGGAGTGAACACTAGCGACTGTTGGCTGGTCTAGTGTGGTGTAACTAGGAGTGAACACTATCGTCTGTTGGCTGGTCTAGTGTGGTGTAACTAGGAGTGAATACTAGCGACTGTTGGCTGGTCTAGTGTGGTGTAACTAGGAGTGAACACTATCGTCTGTTGGCTGGTCTAGTGTGGTGTAACTAGGAGTGAACACTAGCGTCTGTTGGCTGGTCTAGTGTGGTGTAACTAGGAGTGAACACTAGCGACTGTTGGCTGGTCTAATGTGGTGTAACTAGGAGTGAACACTATCGTCTGTTGCGTGGTCTAGTGTGGTGTAACTAGGAGTGAACACTAGTGTCTGTTGGCTGGTCTAGAGTTGTGTAACTAGGAGTGAACACAAGCAACTGTTGGGTGGTCTAGTGTGGTGTAACTAGGAGTGAACACTAGCGTCTGTTGGCTGGTCTAGCGTGGTGTAACTAGGAGTGAACACTAGCGTCTGTTGGCTGGTCTAGTGTGGTGTAACTAGGAGTGAACACTAGCGACTGTTGGCTGGTCTAGTGTGGTGTAACTAGGAGTGAACACTATCGTCTGTTGCGTGGTCTAGTGTGGTGTAACTAGGAGTGAACACTAGTGTCTGTTGGCTGGTCTAGAGTTGTGTAACTAGGAGTGAACACTAGCGACTGTTGGGTGGTCTAGTGTGGTGTAACTAGGAGTGAACACTAGCAACTGTTTGGTGGTCTAGTGTGGTGTAACTAGGAGTGAACACTAGCGTCTGTTGGCTTGTCTAGTGTGGTGTAACTAGGAGGTAACACTAGCGTCTATTGGCTGGTCTAGTGTGGTGTAACTAGGAGTGAACACTAGCAACTGTTTGGTGGTCTAGTGTGGTGTAACTAGGAGTGAACACTAGCGACTGTTGGCTGGTCTAGTGTGGTGTAACTAGGAGTGAACACTAGCAACTGTTTGGTGGTCTAGTGTGGTGTAACTAGGAGTGAACACTAGCGTCTGTTGGCTGGTCTAGTGTGGTGTAACTAGGAGTGAACACTAGCGTCTATTGGCTGGTCTAGTGTGGTGTAACTAGGAGTGAACACTAGCAACTGTTTGGTGGTCTAGTGTGGTGTAACTAGGAGTGAACACTAGCGACTGTTGGCTGGTCTAGTGTGGTGTAACTAGGAGTGAACACTAGCAACTGTTGGGTGGTCTAGTGTGGTGTAACTAGGAGTGAACACTAGCGTCTGTTGGCTGGTCTAGTGTGGTGTAACTAGGAGTGAACACTAGCGTCTATTGGCTGGTCTAGTGTGGTGTAACTAGGAGTGAACACTAGCAACTGTTTGGTGGTCTAGTGTGGTGTAACTAGGAGTGAACACTAGCGACTGTTGGCTGGTCTAGTGTGGTGTAACTAGGAGTGAACACTAGCAACTGTTTGGTGGTCTAGTGTGGTGTAACTAGGAGTGAACACTAGCGTCTGTTGGCTGGTCTAGTGTGGTGTAACTAGGAGTGAACACTAGCGTCTATTGGCTGGTCTAGTGTGGTGTAACTAGGAGTGAACACTAGCAACTGTTTGGTGGCCTAGTGTGGTGTAACTAGGAGTGAACACTAGCGACTGTTGGCTGGTCTAGTGTGGTGTAACTAGGAGTGAACACTAGCAACTGTTGGGTGGTCTAGTGTGGTGTAACTAGGAGTGAACACTCGCTCCTGTTGGCTGGTCTAGTGTGGTGTAACTAGGAGTGAACACTCGCTCCCGTTAGCTCCACCGAGACGTAAATTGGGACATGATAATTAGCCTAAAGTTTTACTAATTTGTTGGTTAATTATATTTAACCGTATACATACTTGGATTTAATTTTACAAGTTTCGTGTTGATTTAAAGCCTATAAAAACCTCTGGAGCACTCTCCCAAAAATATACCAGACTTCTTGGTGTATGTATATACACCGTAAGTTATTTTTTGCCGTTGAGTATAGTTGCTAGCTGGTCAGAGAGAACTTGTGCAAGACATAGGAAATCTCCGAAGGTCGTTTGGCCGTAATACTAACACCTGGCAATGGCTCTGGAGAGCTATTAATGCCACCACAATAGTTTACTGATCAATCAGCAAATATACTTTAGGTAGTTTACTGATCAATCAGCAAATATACTTTAGGTAGTTTACTGATCAATCAGCAAATATACTTTAGGTAGTTTACTGATCAATCAGCAAATATACTTTAGGTAGTTTACTGATCAATCAGCAAGTATGCGTTAGGCTTGAACATAGTCCAACACTAAAGCACTGTGTAAATACACCGTTACCTGTGGCAAGTGACGGATCTCCCAAACCTGAGCACTCCAGGTGCAAACTCTGTGAGCAGGAACTGCGGCATGATCTCCCAGACTACATCACCGAATGCCCAGTTATTAGACCTTTCAGACCAGTTGCCATGAGGTACCTGGAGCTTTGCAATTACTTTATTCACTCTCGTATTCTTGAAGATATCCTCACAGTGTACCCAAAATTTGCCAGTGCAGGCTACTAAACATATGACCCTGTATGACTAACCATCCTGCAAGATGGGGAACTTTTATTACCCCTGCTACCGTACTCTTGTGTTGATGATATCCTCAAAATGCATCCGGAGTCTGCCAGTGCAGACTGCCTTTTACATGCCTCTGTATGACTAACCATCCTGTGTGATGGGGATTTTTTTAGCATCACGTAGTTAGCTTTTTTGACACTGTACTCCACTTCGTATAGTCTAGGGTAGCTGCACTAATGCAGATGTACCTAATGTATTAATAAAAAAAAAGTTAATACACCGAGAAGCGAGACCTAATTATTACTAATACTGTTTTATGTTGGTGTATGTTAAAAGTACTTTACGTAGTTTTGTTGTATGTTTAAAGCCTCAAAACGTAAATTAAAATCTAAGAATGAAGCTGCGCTGACATTCGTTTCAAAGCTTTCAAAATTCCTTCAAAAAACAAAAATAATGCGTTCAATGTTGTTGATTTAGTTAGGCCTGTTTAGGATGGGCTCATTAACTATTTTGGCCTAAGGCCCCAAAACAGTTAGATCCTTGAATATAACTGTTCCATCACACTCAAGAGAATTCCACTGGAGTAGAAAAGGAATCTTATATACAACCTGAGGTATATTGAAAACCAAGAAAACTTCGTCTCCATTCTACTTTTCAAGAATATTTAGCAAAGATATATTGTTGGCCAATTTAACTGCATATCTTTTATCTATAATAATGAGTTGTTAAAAAGTGCGGAGAGATCCCTTCCCCCTTCAAAATAGGTTAGTGCAGATTATTTATTATTTCCTTATTTCCTATGAACAGTTGAGTCAACCGATACCAGTAGGAATGGGAGAGAGGGGCCTTTTGACAGGCCGCTGGCTTCCTGTCCTTGTCAATGGTACTAGAGTGTTAGTGGCTCTCGGGTAAATTCAGGTAAATATTTTCTAATCTAATCTGCAAGAGATTTCGTGAGAAAAAGACTGAAGAGTGGTTATCAGAGCCAACTGAAGCACTCTTACACCTCGTTCAACTTTCCAGTAAACTGGTTGAAGCAAAATCCCTCGCGCACAATAAACAGTTTGAGAAGTGTGCATATACTCACGGATCTGTCGCCGAGGTTGGCCACCCGGCAGGGGAGGAAGGCGTGCGCGCCCTCGCTCACCGTCACGTTGGCGGGAGACTCCACGAAGACCGGACCCGCCACCCACGAGCACCAACCTGCGCCGGAAACCTCTATTATTATTGTGTGTCATGAGGCTATAGCTACAGTGTGCATCATCGTATTATTGACGTAATGGGCATTTGGAAAGTAGAATAATGGTACCAAATTCTACTATCTGATTGTCTATTACGTCAATATATGTACGATGGTCCACATAGTATCATAAAGTACTATATAAACAGGAGGATGGGTTGTAATATTCGGTCGTACAAGCAAGATTATATTCACTTCTACTCGGCCTTTGAAAATGTTGACATGTTCAATGAATCGCATCTCCGTCCGGCCATTATAAGATTGTAAAAATAACTTTTGTAAAGTTAATGTTTCAACTTCATTCTCAAGTGAAACGGATCGTAATACAAATAATAAACATTAGACATTTCAGTATAAGAAGCAATAAAACACAAACATAACAGGAAGAAGGTTACCTAATGGAGCCATTCATGTTCACACTTTCACTTAAATAAAACACTTTTATTTTGGGAACAGTGAAGAAATGTTAGGAGCTACAAGATGAGGTTGTTGACGCAGATATGAGGTTGTTGACACAGATATGAGGCTGTTGACGCAGATATGAGACTGTTGACGCAGATATGAGGCTGTTGACGCAGATATGAGGCTGTTGACGCAGATATGAGCTATTGACGCAGATATGAGGCTGTTGACGCAGATATGAGGCTGTTGACACAGATATAAGGCTGTTGACGCAGATATGAGGCTGTTGACGCAGATATGAGTCTGTTGACGCAGATATGAGGCTGTTGACGCAGATATGAGGCTGTTGACGCAGATATGAGGCTGTTGACAGAAGCTTCATCCACAATTTTATGACTAATGAAACCAGTGCTGATAGGGCCGCGAGGCTTTGCCACATAAAATCGTTATCAAAACGCTGAAACTTGCTTATACAAATTAAACAAGGTGCAAACTAAACAACTGGGCGCTTCTGGATTGTACCTGGATGAGGTTCTGGGAGTTCTACTTCCCAACAGCCTTCTTTCTACCCATTGATTGATTGATGAAGATTAAGCCACCCAAGAGGTGGTACGGGCATGAATAGCCCATAATTCTACCCACTCACATCCTTACATCTTTATACTCCTGTTATTATATCCATCTCACCTCTCCCTACCTCTATGTTTATCTTATAAACATCCTCAACCTCTTCTGGAAATCTTATGCCCCATTACAACCCTTCTCTCCCTCCTAACACATTGTTATTTTGTCCTCTCCTCACCCATTCTCTCCCTCTCAAAAAATCAACCATCCACCCAACACATCAAGTATCCCTGCCTTCACTTTCTGCTCCTCTCTCTCTCTCCTTCCATCTCACCTTTAACGCTGCTCTACTTCTCCCTCCCACCATCCCATCCTTCTCACATTTGAGTCCCACGAAGGGAAAGCCTCGCAGCTTTAACACCCCAGAGCCTCAATCCGCGTTTCTCAGCTCACGCATTTTTTCCTCTCTCTCTCTCTCTCACCCCTCCTTCCTCTCTCTCTCCCCTCCCCTCACAACACATTCCTTAGTGCGCACTAACTTTCCCCTCACCTAGACAGTATTGCTCTCTCTCTCATCTACCTCAGAGTTCACTTTCCTCACAATATTCTGTTTTCTGACCAACAATATATTTTTTTTTCATTCAATTCTGTATTTATCCTCTGCCCTGACCCTCGTGACCCCCCCACCCCACCCACATCTCGGCCTCCCATCGCGACTGTTCTTATTTCATTTATTCCATCAACCTTTGCTTCTTATCTCCCTCCGTCCATTTCTCTAACTTCTCTAGCCACTAGCAGCTTCTCTAGCCTCTAATTCAGTTGTTTCGTACGCACATATACAATGAACCGAATATTAACCAAATGTTTAGAACGTAAAATTCAATATTTTGAATTTTTGTTAACAACTATAGAGAAAATGTCTATAATAGAAAATGGAGAAAATATAAGTTATCGTCAAATATAATCAATCTGTCAGAAAATCCGACACCATTTAATAATATTACATGCAGGCAGATAATATTGCTGCTGCGTTGTATAAACAAGTTACCCATAGAAAATGTAACTTGTAGTGGAATTTCCGTCTATAGAAAACGGGATATCATTACCACATACTATTATAAATTCACCACCTATTATGGTGGGAATTATTCTTAAATACATTAGTCTTTGGACTTTACTATCATAAAAACATCTCATATAAATTAAATTAATTATCAGAATTAAAATAGAGTAAAGTGACTCTTCTATCACTTACTGTCATCTGGACAATGTAAGCCAGGCGTCAGGGAGGAGGGAGTGGTCAGCAATTGTTGTTGTCACCTCCGAGACGCGTGGAGCAAATTCGGCTCCTATCATATCTGGACAATGTCGGCCAGTAGCGTCAGTAGTATGGAGTGTCAGCCATTGTTATTGTACTAAGAACACAGACGCTCACAGGAGCAAATACAGCTCCTGTTAATTTTACTTGGACGAAGTGTTATGGAAACCAAAGGTGTACCATCATCAACACGCTGTCAACAAATACAAGTTAAGTGTTCTGCCGAAACCCATTTATCTATCATTTATGGCCATTAATGTCATTAGATAGGGTGATCCGGTTACAATACGAGATCGCCTCATACTAAAGGTAATTAAGCCTAGGTCTTTATGGTTCCTTGTGCAGTGTTTTCTCTGATATAGCTGACATATATTAGGATTCTGGCTTCATAGCTAGCGCCCTTTTGACAGGTCAAGACGAGGAAGCATGCTTTGTGTACCAGTTACTGGGTGATGGAAGCTACCTCAAAGAGGATAATTTGGTGTCTACATCCTAGTTATACCTGGTGGACTAAGGCCTGCTGTACAAATAAGATAGGGAACCTCTTCAATGTATGTAGTCTAATACTGTAGTTTGATTGGCTGCATATATATAAATTTAAAATAAACACCCCTAATGTGTAGAGGATCGATTTGTGAGATTATTGCAGAAATACAGTCCACTTATCATCATACCAATTGCTATCGAAGTATATAAATTAACGTAAATATAAATTCATATAAATTAAATAAATATAAATCTCATAGGTCGGTTCCCACATTATTTGGACCTTCGGAACCGGAATATTTGGTCCTTTGAACCCACACATTTGGTCATCTTCGAGTCGGATGACAGATTATTTGGTCATCTTAGTACCGGATGAACCAGTTAACCAGTGGATTCATTAAATATACTAGTGCAGTGTGATTTATACAAAGCCAGCAGTCAAAGACGGCGGCGTTGCCTCGTGCAAGCTCAGGAGCCTCCCTCAGCCCAGTTAAGCCTTAGTCAGCGGTTTCATATGGTCACCCACAAATTTGGTGGCGTGTTATTCCGTGAAATGACAGCGCTAATATTGAAGCCAGCCAAATTAGTGGCTGTGTCTTCGCGAGATTATCCACAAATTCTGTGGACTTTATTTCGCAAGGTCACTAATAATATTTAATACTTCTTGATAATATTAGAAGTTTCATAGAGGCTAATTAAGAGGCTATTATCAATAATTGTGTATATTATTTCTCCAAAATAGAGAATTATTTAATATATATTGCACTAGTGATCTCAATATAATATTTACTAATTGCCAACCCACAACAGGGTAGGATATTACCATTGACTAGTTGAACTATTTATTGTTCATCCTAGTCCCATTATTACCATAGTCTAGTGGTACTATATTAAACATTAATGAATGGTGCAGACCCTATTTTGGGTGTAATTTTTATCAACTCGAGTTGAGTTGTGTATATATAATAATTTACTTATGATCATTACACCTTTGAGTGATTAATTAGTGTCTCTACCATCCTAGGGTGATATAGAAGAGCTAACCTAAAGGTACTTCCAATGACACTGGTTTATCACTCAAATCATTAGTGTGTATGATTGTATATATATAATGTGTATTAATTTTAAGTGCTAACCTCTAGTAGAGGTAGGATTACAGCCTAGCGAGTGCAGAAATTTTACCCTAGGTTACCATCAATACTTGTTCAGTATTATGAGCGACCCAAGTACAAGCCCCACAAGGCTTCACCAACTAGCCAGTATGGATAATGCAGGGAGAATGAGAAGAACCCTTGCAGGTCTTAAAGACCACTTAACAAGACAGATCAAGAAATGTGAAGATTTGTCACAACAATCACCTGTTGATTATGCTGACCTGGAAAGCTATTATCAAGCAGCTGCAGGTAAATTTGAGCAAATCAAATGCCAAATAGCAACATATGTGGCTGAACTTGCCAACACCAATTTATCAGAAACAAATAGACGACATTATGGTTGATCTAGCGAATTATGAAGATCACACTCAGGCCACATTACAGCCTTACGTTAAATTAATTGCCCAGAACAAGGCAACAACAACAGCAACAACAACAACAGTTGCATCTAATACGAGTCAAGCAGAAGCTCGACTCCCTCCAATTAATTTACCCACTTTCTCAGGAAAAGATGAGGAAGATTGGGACGAATTTTGGAACAAATTCGTTGACCTTGTGGACTCAAAACAATCTTTACCAAAGAGTAGTAAATTCTCTTATTTGCAAGGCCAATTATCAGGTGAGGCTAAAACAGTAGTATCCCATCTGAGATTAACTAATGAGGGCTATGATCTGGCAGTACAACTCCTCAAGGATAATTATGCTGATCCAGAAGTAAGAACATCACATTTAGTTCATGAGCTGTTGCATTTACCCCCACCGGAGGCTTCAGCTGATTCACTCCAAGTCTTCAAGCTGGAGGTAGAATCATTGATCAATGCCCTCAGCCTGACAGCAGATACAAACGGGGCTGAGTGGGTCTTGAAAATAATTGTCCAGGAGAAAATACCTAGGGACATATTGAGACAAATGAGTGCTCATTACAATTAAAGTATCTTATCCATGAATGAAATATCTGAAGGTTTAAAGTCAGTAGTTCATCAATTACGAACTCATGACAAATTAAAACCACCAAGTAAACCCTCAGAAACCAATAATAGTAAACCACAGAGTACCAAAGGTACTCCAAATCAATCTAGACAATATAATTCAACACCAAAGTGGAACAGTAGCAGTGTGGGCGTATTTGCAGTGGGACCCTCCAAGCTTATAGTTACTGTGTCATCCAAGAACGTGACACCAAAGGGTACTGGAAGCTATGGAACATGTTTGTTCTGCAATGAGAAACATTCAATGTACCACTGCCCTAATTTTCCTGATAGTGACGCCCGTGTTGAGCGACTCAAAGATTTGCAACATTGCACGAGGTGCCTCAGGAAACATAACATCAACGACTGTGATACCAAATTACACACCTGTAATAGGTGTAACAAAGGTCAGCACCATGCAGCATTGTGCAGAGACACCAAAACAACGTCTCCAAACCCCAAGGTGGAAGATAGCATTCCCACCACAGTACAGTACTGTAAGGTGCAACAAACAAAGAGTGTCCAATCGGCAAAGTCTAAAGGTAATACGACTTTGCCTACTGCCCAAATTACCATCCTGAATAAGAGGGTAAACAACCCGTGGGTTGTTTGACCAAGGGTTCCAGAGAACATATGTCACTAAAAGGTTAGCAGATGAACTACAATTAAGGCCTGTAGCCCAGACGTCATTCAACATCTCAGGGTTTGTAACAGATGCAGGACCTCAAGTCTACCAGGTGGTACAACCATCAGTACATAACATGGGCATAACCATGTTAAATGCTGCAGGAGGTAAATTACTCTCAGGCCCAGTATCAAGCCTGAGGAGACCTATGCCTGCAGATAAACAATACCAGTAGAAATCTAAATTTGTCAGCTGATTATATTTCTCCAGTAGCATTATACTAAGGAGATTACAGCTGACTATACCAACAGAGGTTGATGTTAGTATCATCATTTAAAGCTGAAGATGAGTTCATGAGGCCTCAGTGGCAAATCAGTGAACAGTAGCCTAAACAGCTACAAGTCACTGCGACCAATGTCACTGAACCCACTGCAGTCTCAGAACCATACTTTACTTTAATGATGAGCTATTCAATCTTCTGAATCAATTAACTAAATTAAACCCCAATAAATCTGATGACTGATTTGATACATTTATTATTTAATCAAGATGTATTCTATGGGCCTCAGTGTTTATATATCAGTGACCAGTTACCTGAACAAACTTCAAGTTATATCTAATGTCACTGATCTCACTGCAGTCCCTGAATCATACTTGATCACATTCAGTCTTCTGGGTTAAAATGTGTGATTACTAACTACTAACATCAAATTAATCTAATAATTCGAAGGAGGAGTATCGGTGTTCGTCTGTTCTAAATAGGACTTCGACCCGTGAGCAGCCCCCCGGGGAATTATGTCGGAAAATCCGACACCATTTAATAATATTACATGCAGGCAGATAATATTGCTGCTGAGTTGTATAAACAAGTTACCCATAGAAAATGTAATTTGTAGTGGAATTTCCGTCTATAGAAAACGGGATATCATTACCACATACTATTATAAATTCACCACCTATTATGGTGGGAATTATTCTTAAATACATTAGTCTTTGGACTTTACCATCATAAAAACATCTCATATAAATTAACTTAATTATCAGAATTAAAATAGAGTAAAGTGACCCTTCTATCACTTACTGTCATCTGGACAATGTAAGCCAGGCGTCAGGGAGGAGGGAGTGGTCAGCCATTGTTGTTGTCACCTCCGAGACGCGTGGAGCAAATTCGGCTCCTATCATATCTGGACAATGTCGGCCAGTAGCGTCAGTAGTATGGAGTGTCAGCCATTGTTATTGTACTAAGACCACAGAGGCTCACGGGAGCAAATACAGCTCCTGTTAATTTTACTTGGACGAAGTGTTATGGAAACCAAAGGTGTACCATCATCAACACGCTGCCAACAAATACAAGTTAAGTGTTCTGCCGAAACCCATTTATCTATCATTTATGGCCATTAATGTCATTAGATAGGGTGGGCCGGTTAGAATACGAGATCGCCTCATACTAAAGGTAATTAAGCCTAGGTCTTTATGGTTCCTTGTACAGTGTTTTCTCTGATATAGCTGTCATATATTAGGATTCTGGCTTCATAGCTAGTGCCCTTTTGACAGGTCAAGACGAGGAAGCATGCTTTGTGTGCCAGTTACTGGGTGATGGAAGCTACCTCAAAGAGGATAATTTGGTGTCTACATCCTAGTTATACCTGGTGGACTAAGGCCTGCTGTACAAATAAGATAAGGAACCTCTTCAATGTATGTAGTCTAATACTGTCGTTTGATTGGCTGCATATATATAAATTTAATATAAATCCCCCCTAATGTGTAGAGGATCGATTTGTGAGATTATTGCAGAAATACAGTCCACTTATCATCATACCAATTGCTATCGAAGTATATAAATTAATGTAAATATAAATTCATATAAATTAAATAAATATAAATCTCACAGGTCGGTTCCCACACAATCTTTGTGTCAATAACTATCAATAATTAAAGCAAACTTGATATATATATATATATATATATATATATATATATATATATATATATATATATATATATATATATATATATATATATATATATATATATATATATATATATATATCAAGTTTGTTTGGGTATAATATTAAATATATTTATATATATATATATTTATATATATATATATATATATATATATATATATATATATATATATATATATATATATAAATCTATATATAAATATAAGAAGGTCACTACCAAAGATACCTTACAAGCAGAACTTATTGCAGAAGGAGGAAAGAATCGAGGCAACTACAGAAGCACCATACTGTCCCCCGAGCTTAAAGCGGCAGCTAAAAGCCTTCGTGAGAACAAGGAGATAGTTGTCAGGAGAGGTGACAAGTCGCCAATATATGTCATTCTTAAAAAAGACGAATATCTGGCGAAAATGAACATCATACTCTCTGACCAAACTAAGTTCCAAAGGGTAACGAAGGACACAACAGCCGAATTAAAAGCAAAGGTCAACAAACTGATCGAAACTGTGAACGCCAAGAAATCCGGACTCCACCTGCCAAAGATCATTGGGGAATATAAACCTGGATATGCGTATGGAAATGTCAAGACGCACAAGCCTGGAAACCCACTTCGGCCAATCATTAGCCAGATACCCACACCCACGTACAGACTGGCGAAGCGACTCAACGGCCTGCTGACTCCTTATGTTCCTTGCGCCTTCAGCCTGAAGTCTCCAAAGGAATTTGTGGACTTACTGTGGGGCGCACGGGCCACAGGGATAAGAGCCTCGTTGGACGTAGAATCGCTGTTTACCAACGTACCTGTGGACGAGACAATCGGAATGATAGCCGACAGAGTGTATCGTGATCCAGCCTGTACTCCTCTTGACATGCCAGAAAGTATTCTGAGGAAACTACTCCAAGCTTGTACTAAAGAGGCACCCTTCTTGAGCCCGGATGGGCACATGTATAAGCAAGTAGATGGGGTCGCCATGGGTTCTCCCCTAGGTGTCCTGTTTGCAAACTTCTACATGGGTACCATCGAGCAAAAAGTCTTAGTCGACATGAACTTGAAACCGGCCATATACTGCAGGTATGTTGACGACATTTTTACACAGGTACCTGATGTCAGACATCTGCAGGAGCTGAAGGAGGCATTTGAGCAGAGTTCCGTGCTGCGTTTCACTTACGAGACGGAAAAGGATGGGAAGCTGCCTTTTCTAGATGTAACAGTCATGGAAAAGGGCAGAGGTTTCCACACTGCAGTCTACACTAAGGAAACAAACATAGGAATGTGCCTAAATGCCAACAGCGACTGCCCTGACAGGTACAAGAGGAGTGTTGTTAACGCATACGTCGACCGTGCTCTCAGCCACAGCTCAGAATGGAAGCAAGTCGACGAAGAACTCTGTAGGGTAAGGCAGGTCCTAGTCAATAACGGCTTCTCCAATGGTTTCATCGAAGACATCATAAGAAGGAAAGTGAAAAGCCATGCAACCTCCGAAGAGACAACTAACACAACACCTATACCCCCTATTAGACTATTTTACAGGAACTTCTTTTCCACAGCTCATAAAACGGAGGAAAGGGTCCTGAAAGATATTGTTAATAGAAACGTTATCCCTACAGACAAAAATCAGAGGATACAACTGACGATTTACTATAAAACCAGAAAAACGGCCAGCCTACTCATGAGAAACTCTCCAGACACAAAACAGAACGCTTTAAAAGAGACTAACGTCGTCTATGCCTTCAAATGCCCACTTGGGCCTGTAAGCTCCAAAAAACCCAGTATATAGGCAAGACAACAACATCTCTTTCTAGGCGTTTAACGATGCATAAGCAACAGGGCTCCATTAAGGAACATATAATCTCTTCCCATAACCAAACCATCGCCAGAGAAATCCTAGTAAACAACACAGAAATCATCGATAGATACAGCGATAGCAGGCGGCTTGACGTTTGTGAGGCACTACACATCAAGAAGTCAACACCAGCAATCAACAGCCAATTATTGCACAACTATATTCTACCCACCTCAAGACTCCGCTCCAATATAGAAGCATCAAGAAATATGGACCAATAGGCTTTCTACAAACACTTCTATTCAATACCCATTGTTTCTGTTCTGTCTTGTGTTGATACTTTTAATACCCTATTAATATCCCCTATTGTTCTGTCTTGTGTTAATGCCACATCACCCTTCCCACCTCACTCAAATGTAGATATAAAATCAGAGAAACGCAAGTTCTAATCAGTTGTGTATTTGTGAAGTCTTTGAAAATGTAATAAGTTTTACGAAACGCGCCCGTGTCGCGTCAGACTAGAAATAAAAATGAATTTTGGAGAAGTGATTTTTGATTTACCTCCAACAGTGAAGCGTAATGTACGAAAGATTGAGAAAATTCGTGTTAGAATTATTAATCTTACTTTTTCGGTCATATTTATTAATATATGTCTACAGGAAAGACTGCTACCAAAATATACTAATATATATATATATATATATATATATATATATATATATATATATATATATATATATATATATATATATATATATATATATATATATATATATATATATATATATATAACTGAAAACTCACACCCCAGAAGTGACTCGAACCCATACTCCCAGGAGCAACGCAACTGGTATGTACAAGACGCCTTAATCCACTTGACCATCACGACAGGACATAATGAGGTGATAGCCGAGGCTATTTGAACCACCCCACCGCCGGCACTCGGATAGTAATCTTGGGCATAGCATTTTACCAAATCACCTCATTCTTTGGGGCACACGTGAGGAACACAAATGCGAACAAGCCTGAATGGTCCCCAGGACAATATGCCACTGAAAACTCACATCCCAGAAGTGACTCGAACCCATACTCCCAGGAGCAACGCAACTGGTATGTACAAGACGCCTTAATACGCTTGACCATCACGTCCTGTATATACCAGTTGCTTTGCTCCTGGTAGTATGGGTTCGAGTCACTTCTGGGGGGTGAGTTTTCAGTTGCATATAGTCCTGGGGACCATTCAGGCTTGTTCGCATTTGTGTTCCTCACGTGTGCCCCAAAGAATGGGGTGATTTGGTAAAATGCTATGCCCAAGATTACTATCCGAGTGCCGGCGGTGGGGTGGTTCAAATAGCCTTGGCTATCACCTCATTATGTCCTGTCGTGATGGTCAAGTGGATTAAGGCGTCTTGTACATACCAGTTGCGTTGCTCCTGGGAGTATGGGTTCGAGTCACTTCTGGGGTGTGAGTTTTCAGTTGCATATTGTCCTGGGGACCATTCAGGCTTGTTCGCATTTGTGCTCCTCACGTGTGCCCCAAAGAATGAGGTGATTTGGTAAAATGCTATGCCCAAGATTACTATCCGAGTGCCGGCGGTGGGGTGGTTCAAATAGCCTCGGCTATCACCTCATTATGTCCTGTCGTGATGGTCAAGTGGATTAAGGCGTCTTGTACATACCAGTTGCGTTGCTCCTGGGAGTATGGGTTCGAGTCACTTCTGGGGTGTGAGTTTTCAGTTGCATATTGTCCTAGGGACCATTCAGGCTTGTTCGCATATATATATATATATATATATATATATATATATATATATATATATATATATATATATATATATATATATATATATATATATATATATATATATATCAGCAGTCTTTCCTATAGACATATATTAATAAATATGACCGAAAAAGTAAGATTAATAATTCTAACACGAATTTTCTCAATGTTTCTCACATTTTTCCTCACTGTTGATGGTAACTGAAAAATCAATTCTCCAAAATTCATTTTTATTTCTAGTCTGATGCGACACTTGATTGCGTTTCGTAAAACTTATTGCATTTTCAAAGACTTTAGTTTACACACACACAACTATAACTGAACAGAGCTTAAACATCTTCGATTTTTTATACCCACATTTGGGTGAGGTGATATGTTACAACAGTTTTGGATGAGGTGAAAACAAACTTTCAACACAAGACAGAACACGAAACAATGGGTATAATATTTTGTAAGTTAAAGGGAAGAATGGAAGTAACTGCAACGGGCCTATTGGCCCATATTTCTTGATGCTTCTACATTGGTGCGGAGTCTTGAAGTGGGTAGAATATAGTTGTGCATTAATTGGCTGTTGATTGCTGGTGTCGACTTCTAAATGTGTAGTGCCTCGCAGATATCTAGCTGTATCTATCGATGATTTCCGTGTTTTTTGTTAAGACCTCTCTGGTGATGGTCTGGTTATGGGAAGAGATTATATGTTCCTTAATGGAACCCTGTTGCTTATGCATCGTTGATCGCCATGAAAGAGATGTTGTTGTCTTGCCTATATACTGAATTCTTTGATGCTTACAGTCCCCAAGTGACCATTTGAAGGCATAGACGACATTGGTCTCTTTTAAAGCGGTTTGCTTTGTGTCTGGAGAATTTCTCATGAGAAGGTTGGCCGTTTTCTTGGTTTTATAGTAGATCGTCAATTGTATCTTCTGATTTTTGTCTGTAGGGATAACGTTTCTATTATCAATATTTTTCAGGACCCTTTCCTCCGTTTTATGAGCTGTGGAAAAGAAGTTCCTGTAAAATAATATAATAGGGGGTACAGGTGTTGTGTTAGTTGTCTCTTCAGAGGTTGCATGGCATTTCACCTTCCTTCTTATGATGTCTTCAACGAAACCATTGGAGAAGCCGTTGTTGACTAGGACCTGCCTTACCCTACAGAGTTCTTCATCGACTTGCTTCCATCCTGAGCTGTGGCTGAGAGCACGGTCGACATAAGCATTAACGACACTCCTCTTGTACCTGTCTGGGCAGTCGCTGTTGGCATTGAGGCACATTCCTATGTTTGTTTCCTTAGTGTAGACTGTGGTGTGGAAACCTCTGCTCCTTTCCATGACTGTTACATCTAGAAAGGGCATCTTCCCATCCTTCTCCATCTCGTAAGTGAAACGCAACAGAGAATTCCGCTCAAATGCCTCCTTCAGCTCCTGCACATATCTGACATCAGGTACCTGTGTAAAAATGTCGTCAACATACCTGTAGTATATGGCCGGTTTCAAGTTCATGTCGACTAAGACCTTTTGTTCGATGGTACCCATGTGGAAGTTTGCAAACAGGACACCTAGGGGAGAACCCATGGCGACCCCATCTACTTGCTTTTACATGTGCCCATCCGAGCTCAAGAAGGGTGCCTCTTTAGTACAAGCTTGGAGTAGTTTCCTTAGAATGTTTTCTGGTATGTCAAGAGGAGTACAGGCCGAATCACGATACACTCTGTCCGCTATCATCCCGATTGTTTCATCCACAGGTACGGTGGTAAACAGTGATTCTATGTCCAACGAGGCTCTTATCCCTGTGGCCCGTGTTCCCCGCAGTAAGTCAACAAATTCCTTTGGAGACTTCAGGCTGAAGGTGCAAGGGACATTAGGAGTCAGCAGGCCGTTGAGTCGCTTCGCCAGTCTGTACATGGGTGTGGGTATCTGGCTAATGATTGGCCGAAGTGGGTTTCCAGGCTTATGTGTCTTGACATTTCCATATGCGTATTCAGGCTTATATTCCCCAATAATCTTTGGCAGGTGGAGTCCGGATTTCTTGGCGTTCACAGTTTCGATCAATTTGTTGACCTTTGCCTTCAATTCGGCTGTAGTGTCCTTCGTTACCCTTTGGAATTTAGTTTGGTCAGAGAGAATGAGGTTCATTTTCGCCAGATATTCGTCTTTTTTAAGAATGATGTATATTGGCGACTTGTCACCTCTTCTGACGATTATCTCCTTGTTCTCACGAAGGTTCTTAGCTGCCGCTTTGATCTCGGGGGACAGTATGGTGCTTCTGTAATTGCCTCGATTCTTTCCTCCTTCCGCAGAACTTATTGCGGAAGGAGGAAAGAATCGAGGCAATTACAGAAGCACCATACTGTCCCCCGAGCTCAAAGCGGCAGCTAAGAGCCTTCGTGAGAACAAGGAGATAATCGTCAGAAGAGGTGACAAGTCGCCAATATACATCATTCTTAAAAAAGACGAATATCTGGCGAAAACGAACCTCATTCTCCCTGACCAAACTAAATTCCAAAGGGTAACGAAGGACACTACAGCCGAATTGAAGGCAAAAGTCAACAAATTGATCGAAACTGTGAACGCCAAGAAATCCGGACTCCACCTGCCAAAGATTATTGGGGAATATAAGCCTGAATACGCATATGGAAATGTCAAGACACATAAGCCTGGAAACCCACTTCGGCCAATCATTAGCCAGATACCCACACCCATGTACAGACTGGCGAAGCGACTCAACGGCCTGCTGACTCCTAATGTCCCTTGCACCTTCAGCCTGAAGTCTCCAAAGGAATTTGTTGACTTACTGCGGGGAACACGGGCCACAGGGATAAGAGCCTCGTTGGACATAGAATCACTGTTTACCACCGAACCTGTGGATGAAACAATCGGGATGATAGCGGACAGAGTGTATCGTGATCCGGCCTGTACTCCTCTTGACATACCAGAAAACATTCTAAGGAAACTACTACAAGCTTGTACTAAAGAGGCACCCTTCTTGAGCCCAGATGGGCACATGTATAAGCAAGTAGATGGGGTCGCCATGGGTTCTCCCCTAGGTGTCCTGTTTGCAAACTTCTACATGGGTACCATCAAACAAAAGGTCTTAGTCAACATGAAATTGAAACCGGCCATATACTGCAGGTATGTTGACGACATTTTTACACAGGTACCTGATGTCAGACATCTGCAGGAGCTGAAGGAGGCATTTGAGCGGAATTCTGTGTTGCGTTTCACTTACGAGATGGAGAAGGATGGGAAGCTGCCCTTTCTAGATGTAACAGTCATGGAAAGGAGTGGAGGTTTCCACACCGCAGTCTACACTAAGGAAACAAACATAGGAATGTGCCTCAATGCCAACAGTAACTGCCCAGACAGGTACAAGAGGAGTGTCGTTAACGCTTATGTCGACTGTGCTCTCAGCCACAGCTCAGGATGGAAGCAAGTCGATGAAGAACTCTGTATAGTAAGGCAGGTCCTAATCAACAACGGCTTCTCCAATGGTTTCGTTGAAGACATCATTAGAAGGAAGGTGAAACGCCATGCAGCCTCTGAAGAGACAACTAACACAACACCTATACCCCCTATTAGACTATTTTACAGGAACTTCTTTTCCACAGCTCATAAAACGGTGGAAAGGGTCCTGAAAGATATTGTTAATAGAAACGTTATCCCTACAGACAAAAATCAGAAGATACAATTGATGATCTACTATAAAACCAAGAAAACGGCCAACCTACTCATGGGAAGCTCTCCAGACACAAAACAAAACGCTTTAAAAGAGACCAATGTCGTCTATGCCTTCAAAATCCTCACTTGGGGACTGTAAGCCTCAAAAAACTCAGTATATAGGCAAGACAACAACATCTCTTTCCAGGCGATTAACGATGCATAAGCAACAGGGCTCCATTAAGGAACATATAATCTCTTCCCATAACCAGACCATCACCAGAGAAGTCTTAACAAAAAACACGGAAATCATCGATAGATACAGCGATAGCAGGCGGCTAAATATCTACAAGGCACTACACATTAAGAAGTCGACACCAGCAATCAACAGCCAATTAATGCACAACTATATTCTACCCACTTCAAGACTCCGCACCAATATAGAAGCATCAAGAAATATGGGCCAATAGGCCCTTTGCAGTTACTTTCACTCTTCCCTTTAACTTACAAAATCTAATACCCTTTGTTTCGTGTTCTGTCTTGTGTTGAAAGTTTGTTTTCACCTCATCCAAAACTGATGTAAGATATCACCTCACCCAAATGCAGGTATAAAAAATCGAAGATGTTTAAGCTCTGTTCAGTTATAGTTGTGTGTGTGTAAACTAAAGTCTTTGAAAATGTAATACGTTTTACGAAACGCGCTTAAGTGTCGCATCAGACTAGAATTAAAAATGAATTTTGGAGAATTGATTTTTCAGTTACTATCAACAGTGAAGAAAAATGTGAAAAACATTGAGAAAATTCGTGTTAGAATTATTAATCTTACTTTTTTGGTCATATTTAATATATATATATATATATATATATATATATATATATATATATATATATATATATATATATATATATATATATATATATATTTTTTTTTTTTGGTAGCAGTCTTTCCTGTAGACATATATTATTAAACATGACCGAAAAAGTAAGATTAAAAATTCTAACACGAATTTTCTCAATCTTTCGTACATTTCTTTTTACTGTTGGTGGTAATTCAAAAATCAATTCTCCAAAATTCATTTTTATTTCTAGTCTGACGTGACACTTGAGCGCGTTTCGTAAAACTTATTACATTTTCAAAGACTTTGAAAAGACAGAAAACTGAAGAACAAACCAAACATTCGAACGGGGTAACGATTATATTCTGCGTGAATGTGATTTAATATTACAAAGACATTGAAGACATAGTGAGTCTTGCTATTATTAATATTATAAGAGAGAGAGTGAGAGTGAGAGAGAGCAAGAGAGGAAGAGAGAGAGAGCAAGAAAGAGAGAACAAGAGAGAGAGAACAAGAGAGAGAGAGCAAGAGAGAGAGAGCAAGAGAGAGAGAGAGAGAGAGAGAGAGTGAGAGAGAGAGAGAAACTGGGGCGTGAAGGGGGGGAGGACCATTGGGGAAATGGGGGGCGGGGTAGGAAAGGGGATGGGACGAGGGAGTCAAGTGGGAGAAGAATAGTAATATGAATAAATGGATAAACTGATAGAGGGATATATGGATGCATAGATAGATACATGGAAAAAAAGTCGGATAGTCGGGTACCCCCCAGACCAAGTCTTTTATACCCGGGTGTTTGGGCATGAAGTTGGGATGGGAGAGACATATCCTGCCCCAACACCCGTCGCAGGTTCGACACGCGTTTCATTATGTCTTTAAGCCGTCGAGGACGGCAGCCATTAATCGCGTTGCTTGTCGCCGTCTAAACTGTCCATCACTCAGCGCCGTGATGCTGGTGGCATCTCCCGCCTCATCTCCAGACTCAGCATCCTCTGCCAGAGATGGATGGCTCCGTGGTGGGTGATGGAGGCTTGCGAGCATCCAGCTATTCATACTAGCAAGATGGAGGGTTCGAAGCATCTTAGTACTGCAAGCGATCCTCAGGCTAGGCTCGTTAAAGCGGCAGCATATTTCTTACCTCCCCCCATCTCTTATAAAACTATTTCATCAATTTGAATTGTATTAAAAATAGTTTTTCTCACGTATAAATAAATTTTATTCAATATAAGTTTTATTGTTACACTATTACGGGATTGTTCCTCATATTTTATTGTTATGTTAATGAAGATTTTAATTTGTGATTGTACTGAGGGTAACATTATATATGTCTTTATTGGCATGGATGCCAGCAGGTTGTCATCAACAAGTGCCAGCAGGTTGTCATCAACAAGTGCCAGCACGCTGTCATCAACAAGTGCCAGCAGGTTGTCATCAACAAGTGCCAGCAGGCTGTCATCAACAAGTGCCAGCAGGCTGTCATCAACAAGTGCCAGCACGTTGTCATCAACAAGTGCCAGCAGGTTGTCATCAACAAGTGCCAGAAGGTTGTCATCAACAAGTGCCAGCAGGTTGTCATCAACAAGTGCCAGCACGCTGTCATCAACAAGTGCCAGCACAGTGTCATCAACAAGTGCCAGCAGGTTGTCATCAACAAGTGCCAACACGCTGTCATCAACAAGTGCCAGCACGTTGTCATCAACAAGTGCCAGAAGGTTGTCATCAACAAGTGCCACCACGCTGTCATCAACAAGTGCCAGCAGGTTGTCATCAACAAGTGCCAGCACGCTGTCATCAACAAGTGCCAGCAGATTGTCATCAACAAGTGCCAGCAGGTTGTCATCAACAAGTGCCAGCAGGTTGTCATCAACAAGTGCCAGCAGGTTGTCATCAACAAGTGCCAGCAGGTTGTCATCAACAAGTGCCATCAGGTTGTCATCAACAAGTGCCAGCACGCTGTCATCAACAAATGCCAGCACGCTGTCATCAACAAGTGCCAGAAGGTTGTCATCAACAAGTGCCAGCACACTGTCATCAACAAGTGCCAGCACGCTGTCATCAACAAATGCCAGCACGCTGTCATCAACAAGTGCCAGCACGCTGTCATCAACAAGTGCCAGAAGGTTGTCATCAACAAGTGCCAGCAGGTTGTCATCAACAAGTGCCAGCACGCTGTCATCAACAAGTGCCAGCACGCTGTCATCAACAAGTGCCAGCAAGCTGTCATCAATAAGTGCCAGCACGCTGTCATCAACAAGTGCCAGCAGGTTGTCATCAACAAGTGCCAGCACGCTGTCATCAACAAGTGCCAGCACGCTGTCATCAACAAGTGCCAGCAGGTTGTCATCAACAAGTGCCAGCAGGTTGTCATCAACAAGTGCCAGCACGCTGTCATCAACAAGTGCCAGCAGGTTGTCATCAACAAGTGCCTGCAGGTTGTCATCAACAAGTGCCAGCACGCTGTCATCAACAAGTGCCAGCAGGTTGTCATCAACAAGTGCCAGCAGGTTGTCATCAAACAAGTGCCAGCACGCTGTCATCAACAAGTGCCAGCACGCTGTCATCAACAAGTGCCAGCAGGTTGTCATCAACAAGTGCCAGCAGGTTGTCATCAACAAGTGCCAGCAGGTTGTCATCAACAAGTGCCAGCACGCTGTCATCAACAAGTGCCAGAAGGTTGTCATCAACAAGTACCAGCAGGTTGTCATCAACAAGTGCCAGCACACTGTCATCAACAAGTGCCAGCACGCTGTCATCAACAAGTGCCAGCACAGTGTCATCAACAAGTGCCAGCAGGTTGTCATCAACAAGTGCCAGCACGCTGTCATCAACAAGTGCCAGCACGCTGTCATCAACAAGTGCCAGAAGGTTGTCATCAACAAGTGCCAGCAGGTTGTCATCAACAAGTGCCAGCACGCTGTCATCAACAAGTGCCAGCAGGTTGTCATCAACAAGTGCCAGCAAGTTGTCATCAACAAGTGCCAGCATGCTGTCATCAACAAGTGCCAGCAGGTTGTCATCAACAAGTGCCAGCAGGTTGTCATCAACAAGTGCCAGCAGGTTGTCATCAACAAGTGCCAGCACGCTGTCATCAACAAGTGCCAGCAGGTTGTCATCAACAAGTGCCAGCAGGCTGTCATCAACAAGTGCCAGCAGGCTGTCATCAACAAGTGCCAGCACGTTGTCATCAACAAGTGCCAGCACGCTGTCATCAACAAGTGCCAGCACAGTGTCATCAACAAGTGCCAGCAGGTTGTCATCAACAAGTGCCAGCACGCTGTCATCAACAAGTGCCAGCACGCTGTCATCAACAAGTGCCAGCAGGTTGTCATCAACAAGTGCCAGCAGGTTGTCATCAACAAGTGCCAGCACGCTGTCATCAACAAGTGCCAGCACAGTGTCATCAACAAGTGCCAGCAGGTTGTCATCAACAAGTGCCAACACGCTGTCATCAACAAGTGCCAGCACGTTGTCATCAACAAGTGCCAGAAGGTTGTCATCAACAAGTGCCACCACGCTGTCATCAACAAGTGCCAGCAGGTTGTCATCAACAAGTGCCAGCACGCTGTCATCAACAAGTGCCAGCAGGTTGTCATCAACAAGTGCCAGCAGGTTGTCATCAACAAGTGCCAGCAGGTTGTCATCAACAAGTGCCAGCAGGTTGTCATCAACAAGTGCCAGCAGGTTGTCATCAACAAGTGCCAACAGGTTGTCATCAACAAGTGCCAGCACGCTGTCATCAACAAATGCCAGCACGCTGTCATCAACAAGTGCCAGCAGGTTGTCATCAACAAGTGCCAGCACGCTGTCATCAACAAGTGCCAGAAGGTTGTCATCAACAAGTGCCAGCACACTGTCATCAACAAGTGCCAGCACGCTGTCATCAACAAATGCCAGCACGCTGTCATCAACAAGTGCCAGCACGCTGTCATCAACAAGTGCCAGAAGGTTGTCATCAACAAGTGCCAGCAGGTTGTCATCAACAAGTGCCAGCACGCTGTCATCAACAAGTGCCAGCACGCTGTCATCAACAAGTGCCAGCAAGCTGTCATCAATAAGTGCCAGCACGCTGTCATCAACAAGTGCCAGCAGGTTGTCATCAACAAGTGCCAGCACGCTGTCATCAACAAGTGCCAGCACGCTGTCATCAACAAGTGCCAGCAGGTTGTCATCAACAAGTGCCAGCACGCTGTCATCAACAAGTGCCAGCAGGTTGTCATCAACAAGTGCCAGCAGGTTGTCATCAACAAGTGCCTGCAGGTTGTCATCAACAAGTGCCAGCACGCTGTCATCAACAAGTGCCAGCAGGTTGTCATCAACAAGTGCCAGCAGGTTGTCATCAAACAAGTGCCAGCACGCTGTCATCAACAAGTGCCAGCACGCTGTCATCAACAAGTGCCAGCAGGTTGTCATCAACAAGTGCCAGCAGGTTGTCATCAACAAGTGCCAGCAGGTTGTCATCAACAAGTGCCAGCACGCTGTCATCAACAAGTGCCAGAAGGTTGTCATCAACAAGTGCCAGCACACTGTCATCAACAAGTGCCAGAAGGTTGTCATCAACAAGTGCCAGCACACTGTCATCAACAAGTGCCAGCAAGCTGTCATCAATAAGTGCCAGCAAGCTGTCATCAACAAGTGCCAGCAGGTTGTCATCAACAAGTGCCAGCACGCTGTCATCAACAAGTGCCAGCACGCTGTCATCAACAAGTGCCAGCAGGTTGTCATCAACAAGTGCCAGCAGGTTGTCATCAACAAGTGCCAGCACGCTGTCATCAACAAGTGCCAGCAGGTTGTCATCAACAAGTGCCAGCAGGTTGTCATCAACAAGTGCCTGCAGGTTGTCATCAACAAGTGCCAGCACGCTGTCATCAACAAGTGCCAGCAGGTTGTCATCAACAAGTGCCAGCAGGTTGTCATCAAACAAGTGCCAGCACGCTGTCATCAACAAGTGCCAGCACGCTGTCATCAACAAGTGCCAGCAGGTTGTCATCAACAAGTGCCAGCAGGTTGTCATCAACAAGTGCCAGCAGGTTGTCATCAACAAGTGCCAGCACGCTGTCATCAACAAGTGCCAGAAGGTTGTCATCAACAAGTGCCAGCACACTGTCATCAACAAGTGCCAGAAGGTTGTCATCAACAAGTGCCAGCACACTGTCATCAACAAGTGCCAGCACGCTGTCATCAACAAGTGCCAGAACGCTGTCATCAACAAGTGCCAGCAGGTTGTCATCAACAAGTGCCAGCACGCTGTCATCAACAAGTGCCAGCACGCTGTCATCAACAAGTGCCAGAAGGTTGTCATCAACAAGTGCCAGCAGGTTGTCATCAACAAGTGCCAGCACGCTGTCATCAACAAGTGCCAGCAGGTTGTCATCAACAAGTGCCAGCACGCTGTCATCAACAAGTGCCAGCACGCTGTCATCAACAAGTGCCAGCAGGTTGTCATCAACAAGTGCCAGCACGCTGTCAACAAGTGCCAGCACGCTGTCAACAACAAGTGCCAGCACGCTGTCATCAACAAGTGCCAGCAGGTTGTCATCAACAAGTGCCAGCACGCTGTCATCAACAAGTGCCAGCACGCTGTCATCAACAAGTGCCAGCAGGTTGTCATCAACAAGTGCCAGCAGGTTGTCATCAACAAGTGCCAGCACGCTGTCATCAACAAGTGCCAGCAGGTTGTCATCAACAAGTGCCAGCAAGTTGTCATCAACAAGTGCCAGCACGCTGTCATCAACAAGTGCCAGCAGGTTGTCATCAACAAGTGCCAGCACGCTGTCATCAACAAGTGCCAGCACGCTGTCATCAACAAGTGCCAGCACGCTGTCATCAACAAGTGCCAGCACGCTGTCATCAACAAGTGCCAGCACGCTGTCATCAACAAGTGCCAGCAGGTTGTCATCAACAAGTGCCAGCAGGTTGTCATCAACAAGTGCCAGCACGCTGTCATCAACAAGTGCCAGCAGGTTGTCATCAACAAGTGCCAGCAGGTTGTCATCAACAAGTGCCAGCAGGTTGTCATCAACAAGTGCCAGCAGGTTGTCATCAACAAGTGCCAGCACGCTGTCATCAACAAGTGCCAGAAGGTTGTCATCAACAAGTGCCAGCACGCTGTCATTAACAAGTGCCAGAAGGTTGTCATCAACAAGTGCCAGATTGTAGTTAATTCAGACGCCAGACTCAAGGTGAGTAATATTCAACACAAAGCGAGTAATATTCAACACAAAGCGAGTAATATTCAACAGAAAGTGAGTAATATTCAATACAAAATGAGTAATATTCAACACAAAATGGGTAATAATCAACAGAAAGCGAGTAATATTCAATACAAAATGAGTAATATTCAACAGAAAGCAAGTAATATTCAACACAAAATGAGTAATATTCAACACGATATGAGTAATATTCAACACCAAGGGTGGTAATATTGTATACAATGCAAACTGGAAAATGAGGTGTGGAGTGAAGGTGAAGGTGTGGAGTGAAGGTGAAGGTGTGGTGTATAGTGAAGGTGTGGTGTATATAGAGAGACTTCAACAACACAATCACCACCTGCATCACATTCAGTCTTCCAAATATAGTCAACAATGACTTAAACAATCAATTGAACTCTGCTGGCATTAAATTTTCCTGGTATTTAACCCATGCAACAATCAACACGATCCTACGCTTGCAGTCAACTTTCATTGCAATGAGAGAATTGATATTCTTTCCCGGGGAATTAGAGATAAAGATCACGACAGTTGTAAACTGACTCCTCTTCCTCGTTACAATGGAGATTTTGTTTTGTTTGGTTCAATGCAAGTTGCAATGTTTAATGTTTGTCAAACATTTGTTAATGTTTGACAAACATCGTGTCATATGCCCCCCAAAAATTATATAGTAAATGTTTGATTTTCGTCATTCATGTTGTTAACCTTTATCACTGAAGGTATAGTATACTCGTGTATAATTAGGCATCACTATATCACTATACATTATGTTGCACAGAAAAATGAAAAAGAGAGAGATCTATGGTATACATCCACTACACCATCCCCCACTACACCATCCCCCACTACACCATTCACCACTACACCATCCACCACTACACAAGCCACCACTACACCATCCCCACTACACCATTCACCACTACACCATCCACCACTACACAAGCCACCACTACACCAGCCCCCACTACACCATCCCCCACTACACCATCCACCACTACACCATCCACCACTACACCACCCACCACTACACCAGCCCCCACTACACCATCCCCCACTACACCATCCCCCACTACACCATCCACAACTACACCAGCCACCACTACACAATCCACCACTGCACAATCCCCCATCACACAATCCCTCACTACACCAGCCACCACTACACCAGCCACCACTACACCATCACCCACTACACCAGCCCCCACTACACCAGCCCCCACTACACCATCCCCCACTACACCATCCCCCACTACACCATCCACCATAACACCATCGACTACTACACCATCCCCACTACACCAGCCCCCACTACACCATCCACCACTACACCATCACCCACTATACCATCCCCCACTACACCAGCCCCCATTACACCAGCCCCCACTACACCAGCCCCCACTACACCATCCCCCACTACACCATCCAGCACTACACCATCCACCACTACAACAGCCCCCACTACACCATCCACCATAACACCATTCACCACTACACGATCCCCCACTACACCAGCCCTCGCTACACCAGCCCTCACTACACCAGCCCCCACTACACCATCCCCCACTACACCATCCACCACTACACCAGCCCCCACTACACCATCCCCCACTACACCATCCCCCACTATACCATCACCCACTACACCATCCACCAGCCCCCACTACACCAGCCCCCACTACACCAGCCACCACTACACCAGCCCCCACTACACCATCCCCCACTACACCATCCCCCACTACACCAGCCACCACTACACCAGCCTCCACTACACCAGCCCCCACTACACCATCCCCCACTACACCATCACCCACTACACCATCCCCCACTACACCATCCCCCACTACACCATCCCCCACTACACCATCCCCCACTTCACCATCCCCTACTACACCATCACCCACTACACCATCCCCCACTACACCATCCCCCACTACACCAGCCCCCACTACACCAGCCCCCACTACCCCAGCCCCCACTACACCATCCACCACTACACCATCCACCACTACACAATCCACCACTGCACAATCCCCCATCACACAATCCCCCACTACACCATCCCCCACTACACCAGCCACCACTACACCAGCCTCCACTACACCAGCCCCCACTACACCATCCCCCACTACACCATTCACCACTACACCATCCCCCACTACACCATCCCCACTACACCAGCCCCCACTACACCATCACCCACTACACCATCCCCTACTACACCATCACCCACTACACCATCCCCCACTACACCATCCCCCACTACACCAGCCCCCACTACACAAGCCACCACTACACCATCCCCACTACACCATTCACCACTACACCATCCACCACTACACAAGCCACCACTACACCAGCCCCCACTACACCATCCCCCACTACACCATCCACCACTACACCATCCACCACTACACCACCCACCACTACACCAGCCCCCACTACACCATCCCCCACTACACCATCCCCCACTACACCATCCACAACTACACCAGCCACCACTACACAATCCACCACTGCACAATCCCCCATCACACAATCCCTCACTACACCAGCCACCACTACACCAGCCACCACTACACCATCACCCACTACACCAGCCCCCACTACACCAGCCCCCACTACACCATCCCCCACTACACCATCCCCCACTACACCATCCACCATAACACCATCGACCACTACACCATCCCCACTACACCAGCCCCCACTACACCATCCACCACTACACCATCACCCACTACACCATCCCCCACTACACCAGCCCCCATTACACCAGCCCCCACTACACCAGCCCCCACTACACCATCCCCCACTACACCATCCAGCACTACACCATCCACCACTACAACAGCCCCCACTACACCATCCACCATAACACCATTCACCACTACACGATCCCCCACTACACCAGCCCTCGCTACACCAGCCCTCACTACACCAGCCCCCACTACACCATCCCCCACTACACCATCCACCACTACACCAGCCCCCACTACACCATCCCCCACTACACCATCCCCCACTATACCATCACCCACTACACCATCCACCAGCCCCCACTACACCAGCCCCCACTACACCAGCCACCACTACACCAGCCCCCACTACACCATCCCCCACTACACCATCCCCCACTACACCAGCCACCACTACACCAGCCTCCACTACACCAGCCCCCACTACACCATCCCCCACTACACCATCACCCACTACACCATCCCCCACTACACCATCCCCCACTACACCATCCCCCACTACACCATCCCCCACTTCACCATCCCCTACTACACCATCACCCACTACACCATCCCCCACTACACCATCCCCCACTACACCAGCCCCCACTACACCAGCCCCCACTACCCCAGCCCCCACTACACCATCCACCACTACACCATCCACCACTACACAATCCACCACTGCACAATCCCCCATCACACAATCCCCCACTACACCATCCCCCACTACACCAGCCACCACTACACCAGCCTCCACTACACCAGCCCCCACTACACCATCCCCCACTACACCATTCACCACTACACCATCCCCCACTACACCATCCCCACTACACCAGCCCCCACTACACCATCACCCACTACACCATCCCCTACTACACCATCACCCACTACACCATCCCCCACTACACCATCCCCCACTACACCAGCCCCCACTACACAGCCCCCACTACACCAGCCCCACTACACCAGCCCCCACTACACCAGCCCCCACTACACCATCCACCACTACACCATCCACGACTACACCAGCCCCCACTACACCAGCCCCCACTACACCAGCCCCCACTACACCATCCACCACTACACCATCCACCACTATACCAGCCCCCACTACACCATCCACCACTACACCATCCACCACTACACCAGCCCCCACTACACCATCCACCATAACACCATCCACCACTACACGATCCCCCACTACACCAGCCCCCACTACACCAGCCCCCACTACACCAGCCCCCACTACACCAGCCCCCACTACACCATCCCCCACTACACCATCCAGCACTACACCATCCCCCACTACACCATCCACCACTACACCATCCACCACTACAACAGCCCCCACTACACCATCCCCCATAACACCATCCACCATTACACGATCCCCCACTACACTAGCCCCCGCTACACCAGCCCTCACTACACCAGCCCCCACTACACCATCCCCCACTACACCATCCACCACTACACCAGCCCCCACTACACCATCCCCCATTACACCAGCCCCCACTATACCATCACCCACTACACCATCCACCAGCCCCCACTACACCAGCCCCCACTTCACCAGCCACCACTACACCAGCCCCCACTACACCATCCCCCACTACACCATCCCCCACTACACCAGCCACCACTACACCATCCCCCACTACACCATCCCCCACTACACCAGCCACCACTACACCAGCCTCCACTACACCAGCCCCCACTACACCATCCCCCACTACACCATCACCCACTACACTATCCCCCACTACACCATCCCCCACTACACCATCCCCCACTACACCATCCCCCACTACACCATCCCCTACTACACCATCACCCACTACACCATCCCCCACTACACCATCCCCCACTACACTAGCCCCCACTACACCAGCCCCCACTACATCAGCCCCCACTACACCATCCCCCACTACACCATCCACCACTACACCATCCACCACTACACAATCCACCACTGCACAATCCCCCATCACACAATCCCCCACTACACCATCCCCCACTACACCAGCCACCACTACACCAGCCTCCACTACACCAGCCCCCACTACACCATCCCCCACTACACCATCCACCACTACACCATCCCCACTACACCATCCCCACTACACCAGCCCCCACTACACCATCCCCCACTACACCAGCCACCACTACACCATCCCCCACTACACCAGCCACCACTACACCATCCACCACTACACCATCCCCCACTACACCATCCCCCACTACACCAGCCACCACTACACCATCCACCACTACACCATCACCCACTACACCATCCACCACTGCACCATCCCCCACTACACCATCCACCACTACACCATCCCCCACTACACCATCCACCACTATACCATCACCCACTACACCATCCCCCAGTACACCAGCCACCACTACACCATCCCCCACTACACCATCCACCACTACACCATCCCCCACTACACCATCCACCACTACACCATCCACCACTACACCAGCCACCACTACACCAGCCACCATTACACCATCCACCACTACACCATCCACCACTACACCATCCCCCACTACACCATCCCCCACTACACCAGTCCAAACTACACCAGCCACCACTACACCATCACCCACTACACCAACCTCCACTACACCATCCCCCACTACACCATCCTCCACTACACCAGCCCCCACTACACCATCCCCCACTACACCATCCCCCACTACACCAGCCCAAACTACACCATCCACCACTACACCATCCACCACTACACCATCCCCCACTACACCAACCACCACTACACCATCCACCACTACACCATCCACCACTACACCAGCCCCCACTACACCAGCCTCCACTACACCATCCACCAGCCCCCGCTACATCAGCCCCCACTACACCATCCCCCACTACACCAGTCACCACTACACCATCCACCACTACACCATCCCCCACTACACCAGCCACCACTACACCATCCACCACTACACCATCCACCACTACACCAGCCTCCACTACACCATCCCCCAGTACACCATCCACCACTACACCATCCACCACTACACCAGCCACCACTTCACCATCCACCACTACACAAGCCTCCACTACACCATCCACCACTACACCATCCACCACTACACCAGCCTCCACTACACGATCCACCAGCCCCCGTTACATCAGCCCCCACTACACCATCCACCACTACACCATCCACCACTACACCATCCCCCACTACAAAATCCAACAGCCCCCACTACGCCATCCACCACTATACCATCCACCACTACACCATCCACCACTACACCATCCCCCACTACACCATCCCCTACTACACCAGCCCCCACTACACCATCCCCCACTACACCATCCACCACTACACCATCCACCACTACACCATCCCCCACTACACCAGCCACCACTACACCATCCACCACTACACCATCCACCACTACACCATCCCCCACTACATCAGCCCCCACTACGCCATCCACCACTATACCATCCCCCACTACACCAGCCTCCACTACACCATCCACCACTACACCATCCACCACTACACCATCCCCCACTACATCAGCCCCCACTACGCCATCCACCACTACACCATCCACCACTACATCATCCACCACTACACCATCCACCAGCCCCCACTACATCAGCCACCACTACACCATCCACCACTACACCATCCACCACTACATCAGCGCACCCCTACACCAGCCGCCACTACACCATCCCCCACTACACCATCCACCACTACACCATCCACCCACTACACCAGCCCCCACTACACCAGCCACCACTACACCATCACCCACTACGCCAGCCACCACTACATCAGCCCCCACTACACCAGCCCCCACTACACCATTCCCCACTACACTAGCCCCCCTACACCATCCACCACTACACCATCCTCCACTACACCAGCCCCCACTACACCATTCCCCACTATACCAGCCTCCACTACACCAGCCACCACTACACCATCCCCCACTACACCAGCCCCCACTACACCAGCCCCCACTACACCAGCCACCACTACATCATCCCCCACTACACCAGCCTCCACTACACCATCCTCCACTCCACCAGCCCCCACTACACCAGCCCCCACTACACCAGCCCCCACCACACCATCCTCCACTACACCAGCCCCCACCACACCATCCTCCACCACACCAGCCCCCACTACACCAGCCCTCACTACACCAGCCCCCACTACACCAGCCCCCACTACACCATCCTCCACTATACCTGCCCCCACTGGGATAGTGTGGTGGGGGCTGGTGTAGCTAAGCTTGATTCATGCCTGGGCTCAGTACACAACATTGTTTTGCTGAATACTTCGCTCATTCAAACTTCCCTCAGTCGACATCGATCTTGCAGCAACCTTTGACAATGCAAATAGGAAAATGATACCAGAACAGCTTGCTATACAAGGTCAATTGCTGAAATGGATATCTTGTTATCCTTTTCAGTAATTTACTGAAGAGCTTCAATCCGTAAAAAATGGGATATTACTGAACTGAAAATATATGTGTGAAAACTGTATATTAGTGACGAACAGTCAGTTGAAGCAGCTACTAGAGTGGAGGCGAGAGCAGCACCTATATACTTGATCTCATCACCTCACCTGGAGAAAGGAATCACTCTACACTCAACTGCTGGAAGTCTGGTTCACTGTGGAGGATCAACTCTGGTGTAATATCACCATTTCCTCCAAAAATAATTAATTTTTATTAGGCAATGATTACTTTTGACTGCACGAGGCTATGATTACCCTTGATTGCATGAGGCTATGATTATATATATCTTTTTGCTATTTTTTCTGTTAATAATTAAAAACTATTAAGAACATATTTAGACCTCTCGGGTAGTTGCTGATAGCTAAAGATAAATCTGCAAAGCATACGTTCTGACACATTAAATATTTCTCTATATGAAACACTTAAAGCTGCTCTGACGTTCAGACTTATTACATAGTGCAAAAGTACTAGTGCGACCAGCAGTTATTGATCAACGACGCCAGAGTGTGAATGGTATTCATGACAACCACCAGTGACGTCAACGTTCAGTAGCCAGGATTAGTCTTCCTTAGTAAAGAGTTCATGACAAATGTTGATGCGAGAAGCGTCTGGAGCCTAGTGCTGAGGTGAGAATGAATATCCTAGCACAAGGGAGGTAGACCTCACCAGTTAGACACGCACTATGCTGGCTGCCTGAGGGGGTTATGCCTCTAATAAACTGAATTTGGCTCTATAAGAGTTCCCCGGCACTCTCTATCCAGCAGTGTGGCTAGGCAGTCACAGTATCCGAATGGTATCCTTCAACTCCGAGTTTACTGTAAAGCAACACCCACCATGGCAAGGATGCCTCGTGCACGAGAGGTGAACACTACACGTCGTTGTTCACAAGCACAGTTCACATTCTGGTGAACACGTGAGTGTGTTAGCGACGTCGTCAAGAGAAAAGTGGACCATCTGGCCGCCCTGGAAGATGAGAGGCGGCCCGCGCGGGGAACAGGAGACGCGCCATATTAAGAGAGGCGAGAGGAACCCCGTCACCCGATACTGCTTTATGGGTGCTCAAGTTGAGCCCTTCAGAGCCGGGTCCAGGATCAGGCCAGGGAAGGACGGACGAGTGTGTCACGCTATGATATCCGTTTTTAGCTACTTTTTAAGTAGGCAAAGTGACACTTAGGTACGCTGGCTTGGCTCTGCTCAGGCAACACAATTATCACTAAGATATCCTTGGCTTGTCTACGACAAATAATGTGAATATTGTAGAGCCAAACACGCAAATCTTCAGTCTGTGTTTGATACAAGTAATACAAGACGGGTGTTTGTTGTGTGGAGCTTGTGTTCTGGGAGTGTTGTGTGGTGCTTGTGTTCTGGGAGTGTTGTGTGGTGCTTGTGTTCTGGGAGTGTTGTGTGGAGCTTGTGTTCTGGGAGTGTTGTGTGGTGCTTGTGTTCTGGGAGAGTGTTGTGTGGTGCTTGTGTTCTGGGAGTGTTGTGTGGTGCTTGTGTTCTGGGAGTGTTGTGTGGAGCTTGTGTTCTGGGAGTGTTGTGTGGTGCTTGTGTTCTGGGAGAGTTGTGTGGAGCTTGTGTTCTGGGAGAGTGTTGTGTGGTGCTTGTGTTCTGGGAGTGTTGTGTGGAGCTTGTGTTCTGGGAGTGTTGTGTGGAGCTTGTGTTCTGGGAGTGTTGTGTGGTGCTTGTGTTCTGGGAGTGTTGTGTGGTGCTTGTGTTCTGGGAGTGTTGTGTGGAGCTTGTGTTCTGGGAGTGTTGTGTGGAGCTTGTGTTCTGGGAGTGTTGTGTGGTGCTTGTGTTCTGGGAGAGTGTTGTGTGGAGCTTGTGTTCTGGGAGTGTTGTGTGGAGCTTGTGTTCTGGGAGTGTGTTGTGTGGAGCTTGTGTTCTGGGAGAGTGTTGTGTGGTGCTTGTGTTCTGGGAGAGTGTTGTGTGGAGCTTGTGTTCTGGGAGAGTGTTGTGTGGTGCTTGTGTTCTGGGAGAGTGTTGTGTGGAGCTTGTGTTCTGGGAGAGTGTTGTGTGGTGCTTGTGTTCTGGGAGAGTGTTGTGTGGAGCTTGTGTTCTGGGAGAGTGTTGTGTGGTGCTTGTGTTCTGGGAGAGTGTTGTGTGGAGCTTGTGTTCTGGGAGAGTGTTGTGTGGTGCTTGTGTTCTGGGAGAGTGTTGTGTGGTGCTTGTGTTCTGGGAGAGTGTTGTGTGGTGCTTGTGTTCTGGGAGTGTTGTGTGGAGCTTGTGTTCTGGGAGTGTTGTGTGGAGCTTGTGTTCTGGGAGTGTGTTGTGTGGAGCTTGTGTTCTGGGAGTGTGTTTGTTGTGTGGAGCTTGTGTTCTGGGAGTGTGTTGTGTGGAGCTTGTGTTCTGGGAGTGTGTTTGTTGTGTGGTGCTTGTGTTCTGGGAGAGTGTTGTGTGGAGCTTGTGTTCTGGGAGAGTGTTGTGTGGAGCTTGTGTTCTGGGAGAGTGTTGTGTGGTGCTTGTGTTCTGGGAGAGTGTTGTGTGGTGCTTGTGTTCTGGGAGAGTGTTGTGTGGTGCTTGTGTTCTGGGAGAGTGTTGTGTGGAGCTTGTGTTCTGGGAGTGTTGTGTGGAGCTTGTGTTCTGGGAGTGTTGTGTGGTGCTTGTGTTCTGGGAGTGTTGTGTGGAGCTTGTGTTCTGGGAGAGTGTTGTGTGGAGCTTGTGTTCTGGGAGAGTGTTGTGTGGAGCTTGTGTTCTGGGAGAGTGTTGTGTGGAGCTTGTGTTCTGGGAGAGTGTTGTGTGGTGCTTGTGTTCTGGGAGAGTGTTGTGTGGTGCTTGTGTTCTGGGAGAGTGTTGTGTGGTGCTTGTGTTCTGGGAGAGTGTTGTGTGGTGCTTGTGTTCTGGGAGAGTGTTGTGTGGTGCTTGTGTTCTGGGAGAGTGTTGTGTGGTGCTTGTGTTCTGGGAGTGTTGTGTGGAGCTTGTGTTCTGGGAGAGTGTTGTGTGGAGCTTGTGTTCTGGGAGAGTGTTGTGTGGTGCTTGTGTTCTGGGAGTGTTGTGTGGAGCTTGTGTTCTGGGAGAGTGTTGTGTGGAGCTTGTGTTCTGGGAGAGTGTTGTGTGGTGCTTGTGTTCTGGGAGAGTGTTGTGTGGAGCTTGTGTTCTGGGAGGGTGTTGTGTGGAGCTTGTGTTCTGGGAGGGTGTTGTGTGGAGCTTGTGTTCTGGGAGTGTGTTTGTTGTGTGGAGCTTGTGCTCTGGGAGAGTGTTGTGTGGTGCTTGTGTTCTGGGAGAGTGTTGTGTGGTGCTTGTGTTCTGGGAGAGTGTTGTGTGGAGCTTGTGTTCTGGGAGAGTGTTGTGTGGTGCTTGTGTTCTGGGAGAGTGTTGTGTGGTGCTTGTGTTCTGGGAGTGTTGTGTGGTGCTTGTGTTCTGGGAGAGTGTTGTGTGGAGCTTGTGTTCTGGGAGAGTGTTGTGTGGTGCTTGTGTTCTGGGAGTGTGTTGTGTGGTGCTTGTGTTCTGGGAGTGTTGTGTGGTGCTTGTGTTCTGGGAGAGTGTTGTGTGGAGCTTGTGTTCTGGGAGAGTGTTGTGTGGTGCTTGTGTTCTGGGAGAGTGTTGTGTGGTGCTTGTGTTCTGGGAGAGTGTTGTGTGGTGCTTGTGTTCTGGGAGAGTGTTGTGTGGAGCTTGTGTTCTGGGAGAGTGTTGTGTGGAGCTTGTGTTCTGGGAGAGTGTTGTGTGGTGCTTGTGTTCTGGGAGAGTGTTGTGTGGTGCTTGTGTTCTGGGAGAGTGTTGTGTGGTGCTTGTGTTCTGGGAGAGTGTTGTGTGGTGCTTGTGTTCTGGGAGTGTTGTGTGGAGCTTGTGTTCTGGGAGAGTGTTGTGTGGTGCTTGTGTTCTGGGAGAGTGTTGTGTGGTGCTTGTGTTCTGGGAGAGTGTTGTGTGGTGCTTGTGTTCTGGGAGAGTGTAGTGTGGAGCTTGTGTTCTGGGAGAGTGTTGTGTGGAGCTTGTGTTCTGGGAGAGTGTTGTGTGGTGCTTGTGTTCTGGGAGAGTGTTGTGTGGTGCTTGTGTTCTGGGAGAGTGTTGTGTGGTGCTTGTGTTCTGGGAGAGTGTTGTGTGGTGCTTGTGTTCTGGGAGAGTGTTGTGTGGTGCTTGTGTTCTGGGAGTGTTGTGTGGAGCTTGTGTTCTGGGAGAGTGTTGTGTGGAGCTTGTGTTCTGGGAGTGTGTTTGTTGTGTGGTGCTTGTGTTCTGGGAGAGTGTTGGGTGGAGCTTGTGTTCTGGGAGAGTGTTGTGTGGTGCTTGTGTTCTGGGAGAGTGTTGTGTGGTGCTTGTGTTCTGGGAGAGTGTTGTGTGGCGCTTGTGTTCTGGGAGAGTGTTGTGTGGAGCTTGTGTTCTGGGAGAGTGTTGTGTGGTGCTTGTGTTCTGGGAGAGTGTTGTGTGGAGCTTGTGTTCTGGGAGAGTGTTGTGTGGTGCTTGTGTTCTGGGAGAGTGTTGTGTGGTGCTTGTGTTCTGGGAGAGTGTTGTGTGGAGCTTGTGTTCTGGGAGAGTGTTGTGTGGTGCTTGTGTTCTGGGAGAGTGTTGTGTGGAGCTTGTGTTCTGGGAGTGTTGTGTGGAGCTTGTGTTCTGGGAGTGTTGTGTGGAGCTTGTGTTCTGGGAGTGTTGTGTGGTGCTTGTGTTCTGGGAGAGTGTTGTGTGGTGCTTGTGTTCTGGGAGAGTGTTGTGTGGAGCTTGTGTTCTGGGAGTGTTGTGTGGAGCTTGTGTTCTGGGAGAGTGTTGTGTGGAGCTTGTGTTCTGGGAGAGTGTTGTGGGGAGCTTGTGTTCTGGGAGAGTGTTGTGTGGTGCTTGTGTTCTGGGAGGGTGTTTGTTGTGTGGAGCTTGTGTTCTGGGAGGGTGTTCGTTGTGTGGTGCTTGTGTTCTGGGAGAGTGTTGTGTGGAGCTTGTGTTCTGGGAGAGTGTTGTGTGGTGCTTGTGTTCTGGGAGAGTGTTGTGTGGAGCTTGTGTTCTGGGAGAGTGTTGTGTGGAGCTTGTGTTCTGGGAGAGTGTTGTGTGGAGCTTGTGTTCTGGGAGGGTGTTCGTTGTGTGGTGCTTGTGTTCTGGGAGAGTGTTGTGTGGAGCTTGTGTTCTGGGAGAGTGTTGTGTGGTGCTTGTGTTCTGGGAGAGTGTTGTGTGGAGCTTGTGTTCTGGGAGAGTGTTATGTGGTGCTTGTGTTCTGGGAGAGTGTGATAGAGGCGGCAGTCTGCTCAAGTGTCAGGTTGCTTGTGCGCAGAATGCTTGACTCTGGGCGTCTTGAGCGCTGAGCAGCCTAAGCACAACCTGTACAGTGTTGCGGAAGTTCTTAGGCACTCATGTCTGTAATATATTCTCAGCTCTACTCCTCCGGCCTTGATCTCTTACTGAGCGGGAACAGAGTCTGATCCTTTGTAGATCTTTTGAGGTGATTTGACTTCAGGCTGAAGGGGCAAGGGACATAAGGAGTCAGCAAGCCGTTGAGTCGCTTCGCCAGTCTGTACGTGGGTGTGGGTATCTGGCTGATGATTGGCCGAAGTGGGTTTCCAGGCTTATGTGTCTTGACATTTTCATACGCGTATCCAGGTTTATATTCCACAATAATCTTAGGCAGGTGGAGTCCGGATTTCTTGGCGTTCACAGTTTCGATCAATTTGTTGACCTTTGCTTTCAATTCGGCTGTAGTGTCCTTCGTTACCCTTTGGAATTTAGTTTGGTCAGAGAGAATTATGTTCATTTTCGCCAGATATTCGTCTTTTTTAAGAATGACGTATATTGGCGACTTGTCACCTCTCCTGACAACTATCTCCTTGTTCTCACGAAGGCTCTTAGCTGCCGCTTTGAGCTCGGGGGACAGTATGGTGCTTCTGTAGTTGCCTCCATTCTTTCTTCCTTCCGCAATAAGTTCTGCTTGTAGGGTGTCTTTGGTGGTGACCTTCTTTTGTGTCTAGAGGTCGAATATGTCGTCCAACAGAATCTTCAACTCCACTTTCCGGAGTTCACCTGCCTAAGATTATTGGGGAATATAAACCTGGATACGCGTATGGAAATGTCAAGACACATAAGCCTGGAAACCCACTTCGGCCAATCATCAGCCAGATACCAACACCCACGTACAGACTGGCGAAGCGACTCAATGGCTTGCTGACTCCTTATGTCCCTTGCGCCTTCAGCCTGAAGTCTCTAAAGGAATTTGTTGACTTACTGTGGGGAACACGGGCTGCAGGGATAAGAGCCTCGTTGGATGTAGAATCACTGTTTACCAACGTACCTGTGGATGAAACAATCGGGATGATAGCCGACAGAGTGTATCGTGATCCAGCCTGTACTCCTCTTGACATATCAGAAAACATTCTAAGGAAACTACTCCAAGCTTGTACTAAAGAGGCACCCATTTTGAGCCCGGATGGGCACATGTATAAGCAAGTAGATGGGGTCGCCATGGGTTCTCTCCAAGGTGTCCTGTTTGCGAACTTCTACATGGGTACCATCGAGCAAAATGTCTTAGTCAACATGAACTTGAAACCGGCCATATACTGCAGGAATGTTGACGACATTTTTACACAGGTACCTGATGTCAGACATCTGCAGGAGCTGAAGGAGGCATTTGAGCAGAATTCTGTGTTGCGTTTCACTTACGAGATGGAGAAGGATGGGAAGCTGCCCTTTCTAGATGTAACAGTCATGGAAAGGAGCAGAGATTTCCACACTGCAGTCTACACTAAGGAAACAAACATAGGAATGTGCCTAAATGCTACCAGTGACTGCCCAGACAGGTACAAGAGGAGTGTTGTTAACGCTTATGTCGACCGTGCTCTCAGCCCAGTGACTGCCCAGACAGGTACAAGAGGAGTGTTGTTAACACTTATGTCGACCGTGCTCTCAGCCACAGCTCAGGATGGAAGCAAGTCGATGAAGAACTCTGTAGGGTAAGGCAGGTCCTAGCAACAATGGCTTCTCCAATGGTTTCATTGAAGACATCATAAGAAGGAAGGTGAAATGTAATGCAACCTCTGAAGAGACAACTAACACAACACCTATACCCCCTATTAGACTATTTTACAGGAACTTCTTTTCCACAGCTCATAAAATGGAGGAAAGGGACCTGAAAGATATTGTTAATAGAAACGTTATCCCTACAGACAAAAATCAGAAGATACAACTGATGATTTACTATAAAACCAAAAAAACGGCCAACCTACTCATGAGAAACTCTCCAGACACAAAGCAGAACGCTTTAAAAGAGACCAACGTCGTCTATGCCTTCAAATGCCCTCTTGGGGACTGTAAGCCTAAAAAAAACTCAGTATATAGGCAAGACAACAACATCTCTTTCTAGGCGATTAACGATGCATAAGCAACAAGGCTCCATTAAGGAACATATAATCTCTTCCCACAACCAGACCATCACCAGAGAAATCTTAGCAAACAACACAGAAATCATTGATAGATACAGCAATAGCAGGCGGCTTGATATCTGCGAGGCACTACGTATCAAGAAGTCAACACCAGCAATCAACAGCCAATTAATGCACAACTATATTCTACCCACTTCAAGACTCCGCTCCAATATAGAAGCATTAAGAAATATGGGCCAATAGGCCCTCTGCAGTTACTTCCATTCTTACCTTCAATACCCATTGTTTCGTGTTCTGGCTTGTGTTGAAAGTTTTGTTCACCTCATCCAAAACTGTTGTGACATATCACCTCACCCAAAATGTGGTTATAAAATTAAAAAATTGAAAGCTGTTTAAATCATTGCATAGTAAGAACTCTGTTTAGTGTTTGCAGGTTATAGTTGTGTGTGTGTGTGTAAACTAAAAGTCATTGAAAATGTAATAAGTTATTACGAAACGCGTTCAAGTGTCGCGCCAGACTAGAAATAAAAATGAATTTTGGAGAATTGATTTTTCAATTACCATCAACAGTGAAAAGAAACATAAGAAATATCGAGAAAATTCGTGTTAGAATTATTAATCTTACTTTTTCGGTCATATTTAATAATATATGTCTACAGGAAAGACTGCTACCAATATATATATATATATATATATATATATATATATATATATATATATATATATATATATATATATATATATATATATATATATATATATATATATATATATGAATGAAAACTCACACCCCAGAAGTGACTCGAACCCATACTCCCAGAAGCAACGCAACTGGTAACTACAGGGCGCCTTAATCCGCTTGACCATCACGGCCGTCAAAAGGAAGTGATAGCCGAGGCTATTTGAGCCACTTCCCCGACGGCAACTCGGATGGTAATCTTGGGCATAGCATTTCACCAAATCACCTCATTCTTTGAGGCACACGTGAGGAACACAAATGCGAACAAGCCTGAATGGTCCCCAGGACTATATGCGAATGAAAACTCACACCCCAGAAGTGACTCGAACCCATACTCCCAGAAGCAACGCAACTGGTAACTACAGGGCGCCTTAATCCGCTTGACCATCACGGCCGTCAAAAGGAAGTAGCCTCGACTATCACTTCCTTTTGACGGCCGTGATGGTCAAGCGGATTAAGGCGCCCTGTAGTTACCAGTTGCGTTGCTTCTGGGAGTATGGGTTCGAGTCACTTCTGGGGTGTGAGTTTTCATTCGCATATAGTCCTGGGGACCATTCAGGCTTGTTCGCATTTGTGTTCCTCACGTGTGCCCCAAAGAATGAGGTGATTTGGTGAAATGCTATGCCCAAGATTACCATCCGAGTTGCCGTCGGGGAAGTGGCTCAAATAGCCTCGGCTATCACTTCCTTTTGACGGCCGTGATGGTCAAGCGGATTAAGGCGCCCTGTAGTTACCAGTTGCGTTGCTTCTGGGAGTATGGGTTCGAGTCACTTCTGGGGTGTGAGTTTTCATTCGCATATAGTCCTGGGGACCATTCAGGCTTGTTCGCATTTGTGTTCCTCACGTGTGCCCCAAAGAATGAGGTGATTTGGTGAAATGCTATGCCCAAGATTACCATCCGAGTTGCCGTCGGGGAAGTGGCTCAAATAGCCTCGGCTATCACTTCCTTTTGACGGCCGTGATGGTCAAGCGGATTAAGGCGCCCTGTAGTTACCAGTTGCGTTGCTTCTGGGAGTATGGGTTCGAGTCACTTCTGGGGTGTGAGTTTTCATTCGCATATAGTCCTGGGGACCATTCAGGCTTGTTCGCATTTGTGTTCCTCACGTGTGCCCCAAAGAATGAGGTGATTTGGTGAAATGCTATGCCCAAGATTACCATCCGAGTTGCCGTCGGGGAAGTGGCTCAAATAGCCTCGGCTATCACTTCCTTTTGACGGCCGTGATGGTCAAGCGGATTAAGGCGCCCTGTAGTTACCAGTTGCGTTGCTTCTGGGAGTATGGGTTCGAGTCACTTCTGGGGTGTGAGTTTTCATTCGCATATAGTCCTGGGGACCATTCAGGCTTGTTCGCATATATATATATATATATATATATATATATATATATATATATATATATATATATATATATATATATATATATATATATATATATATATATATATATATATATATATATATATATTACATTTTCAAAGACTTTAGTTTACACATACACAACTGAATAGAACTTACACATCTTCGATTTGTTTATATCTACATTTGAGTGAGGTGGATGGGGTGAGGTGGTATTAATAGGGTATTAAATTCCTAAACACAAGACAGAACACGAAACAATGGGTATTGAATGGAAGTGATTGTAGAAAGCCTATTGGTCCATATTTCTTGATGCTTCTATATTGGAGCAAGCTTCTTGATGCTTCTATATTGCGAACAAGCCAAACAAGTTGGCTTGTTCGCATTTGTGTTCCTCACGTGTGCCCCAAAGAATGAGGTAATTTGGTAAAATGCTATGCCTAAGATTACTATCCGAGTGCCGGCGGTGGGGTGGTTCAAATAGCCTCGGCTATCACCTCATTTTGTCCGGTCGTGATGGTCAAGTGGATTAAGGCGTCTTGTACATACCAGTTGCCTTGCTTCTGGGAGTATGGGTTCGAGTCACTTCTGGGGTGTGAGTTTTCAGTGTTATATATATATATATATGTCGTACCTAATAGCCAGAACGCACTTCTCAGCCTACTATTCAAGGCCCGATTTGCCTAATAAGCCAAGTTTCCATGAATTAATGTTTTTTCGTCTACCTAACCTACCTAACCTAACCTAACCTAGCTTTTTTTGGCTACCTAACCTAACCTTACCTATAAATATAGGTTAGGTTAGGTTAGGTAGGGTTGGTTAGGTTCGGTCATATATCTACGTTAATTTTAACTCCAATAAAAAAAATTGACCTCATACATAGAGAAAAGGGTTGCTTTATCATTTCATAAGAAAAAAATTATAGTAAATATATTAATTCAGGAAAACTTGGCTTATTAGGCAAATCGGGCCTTGAATAGTAGGCTGAGAAGTGAGTTCTGGCTACTAGGTACGACATATATATATATATATATATATATATTTTTATATATATATATATATATATATATATATATATATATATATATATATGTCGCACCTAGTAGCCAAAACGCACTTCTCAGCCTACTATGCATGGCCCGATTTGCCTAATAAGCCAAGTTTTCATGAATTAATTGTTTTTCGACTACCTAACCTACCTAACCTAACCTAACCTAACTTTTTCTGCTATCTAACCTAACCTAACCTATAAAGATAGGTTAGGTTAGGTTAGGGAGGGTTGGTTAGGTTTGGTCATATATCTACGTTAATTTTAACTCCAATAAAAAAATTGATCTCATATATAATAAAATGGGTAGCTTTATCATTTCATAAGAAAAAAATTAGAGAAAATATATTAATTCAGGAAAACTTGGCTTATTAGGCAAATCGGGCCTTGCATAGTAGGCAGAGAAGTGCATTCTGGCTACTAGGTACGACATATATATATATATATATATGTCGTACCCACGGTCTACCAACACTACCCACGGTCTACCTACAGTACCCACGGTCTACCTACACTACCCACGGTCTACCTACACTAACCACGGTCTACCTACACTACCCACGGTCTACCTACACTACCCACGGTCTACCTACACTACCCACGGTCTACCTACACTACCCACGGTCTACCTACACTACCCACGGTCTACCTACACTACCCACGGTCTACCTACACTACCCATGGTCTACCTCCACTACCCACGGTCTACCTACACTACCCACGGACTACCTACAGTACCCACGGTCTACCTACACTACCCACGGTCTACCTACACTACCCACGGTCTACCTACACTACCCACGGTCTACCTACACTACCCACGGTCTACCTACACTACCCACGGCCTACCTACACTACCCACGGTCTACCTACACTACCCACGGTCTACCAACACTACCCATGGTCTACCAACACTACCCACGGCCTACCAACACTACCCACGGTCTACCAACACTACCCACGGTCTACATACACTACCAACGGTCTACCTACACTACCCATGGTCTACCTACACTACCCACGGTCTACCTACACTACCCACGGTCTACCTACACTACCCACGGCCTACCCTCACTACCCACGGCCTACCAACACTACCCATGGTCTACATATATATATATATATATATATATATATATATATATATATATATATATATATATATATATATATATATATATAATCACCTTGTATAAATATATGGCCATGTCTGTGTTAACATAAAATACCTTAAACATTATGCTTCGTCTCTCTCCCCACTACACCGTCTCCGCCCCTCCCTCACCTCCATCTCGCCTCTCCTTTCTCGGTACCTCACTCGCCGTGAAGTGTGCAGGACAATTATCTATATGTTTGAGGTACACTTGTCTCACAGGAGTATATATATACACACCGAGAGGGTATATATATTCACACCACAGGCCTCTGTGTATACTCTGAGGTATAATGCAGTCCTGGACAATGTTCAGGACTAAAGTATACTTACTTTACTTAGTATAAACTATTGTGGTCGCCTTAAAAATCTTCCACAGGTTGATAGGCCTTTATTAAGCGAACACCAAACCCAAAAACCATGTCTAATTAAGACATTCTAGAATCTCTTAAGTGGTCATTAAGTTATATGATAACTACAGCTGTAACTCAAGTGGCTGTATTCACTAAGTTTTCCATAAGAATGAAAAATGTTTGTACTTTGGATGGGGGACCTGAGTTTACCAGGGTCTGACGGTTTCCAATCTATCCATCCATCTATCCATTTATATATATATATATATATATATATATATATATATATATATATATATATATATATATATATATATATATATCATATCCATTTGTCTATCAATTTATCTTTCCGTATATACATCCGTCTATCCGTTCATCTATTTGTCCATCCATATATTTATCAATCCATCTATCTATCCATCTTTCTATCTGTTAATTCAGCCATCTTTCTATCCGTCTATCTATCAGACCATCCACCTACTCATCTCTCTATCCTTATATCTATCCAGATATCCATCCATCTATCTATAAATCTATCTATCCATCTATTTATCTATCTATACCACTACCTATTCCATCTTTCCATTTATCTATCCATCTATTAATCAATCTATCCATCTATCTAACTATTGTCTGTCTATCTCTCTCTTATAAAGAATTTATTTGTCTATTGTGTGGTGGTGGACAGCTCAGTGGTGCGATATATTATAAACAAAAATAGTTACCCCTTCACTCTGGTAGAGAGCCGGGGCTTGGGAAACCTTTGACGATGTGGAAGCAATAGAAGAATCGTCAATTTTATGCGAGTATGGGCATATGACAGTAGGAAATTTATGCTAATTTTCCCAACATCAGGGAATAGTGGTACATATTACTATAAGAATTTTTTTTTTTGTAAGGTTTGTTTGGAAATATTTAGCTGCGAAGGTATCCGGCAGTGCCGAAAATCATCGTGGGGGTCAGAATATGACCTCTGACACGGCTGTTACCTTTAGAATTGTGGCGACGCCAACCAGCCTATGTTAATCCCATACCGCAGACCATTCCCTCTGCCAGTTTGGGCGAGGCTGGTCCCAAGCGTGTGGCCTCCAACTTTAAAAAGACATTCTTTCTCAGAGTATGGATTAGTTATGTGAAGCGCAGTGACTTGTGCATTCAGCTACATGATATATAAATTGGTATTTGAATGAAAAAGTTAATAGTTAGCGGAATTCAGTGAGTATCGTGAGGCATCAGAAATCAGCGACAGCCTGAATACAAAATTCATTCGTCTGAATTATAGTAATTCACGAGGACTGCAGCGAGGTTGTTCGGCGGGTAGTTTGGCCATTATGGATTCGTGAGTTATTGATTAAATTAGGATTGAGTGTCAGGAACAAGATTATCTCGGGATTAAAGATTTAATCCCTTGTACTGACGAAAAGAGGATCAATCTAATTTCATGTTTTATTAATGTGATTTAATTAAAGTTATATTTAGTTGTGATACATAAAACATCGTGTTCATATTGTCATTGTCAGTAAGATCTTTACATATATATTGATGGAGTTTAATTTATTTTCATTTATATATTCATTATTCATGGTCCTCTGTTCCCTTTCTCTCAGCCTCACATCCTTCTATTTCTCCCTCTCAGAAAATTTACAGAAAACGTCCCTAATTAGAGACAGTGTGAAAATCGCAAGGGGGGGTTGCTATAGATGCCGATATTTCTAAAAGGGTGGTACAAGGGCTGATCCTAACAACTCATTGACAGTCATATACCCCTCATGTGTCATCTTGGAAAGTTGAGTGAGGCTAACCCAAAGCGTCTGGCCTCGTATTTCGGATGGACAGACATTCTACTTTACATATATGGTATTTTACCCCACTGCTCTATATAACGCTGCTTTATATAATGCTGCTCTATATAATTTTGCTTTACACAACAGCGGAAACATTATGAGTCGTAAAGACTTATAATGATTCCGCCACTACCCATGGTCTACCTACACTACCCACGGTCTACCTACACTACCCACGGTGTACCTACACAACCCATGGTCTACCTACACTACCCACGGTCTACCTACACTACCCACGGTCTACCTACACTACCCACGGTCTACCTACACTACCCACGGTCTACCTACACTACCCACGGTCTACCTACACTACCCACGGTCTACCTACAATACCCACGGTCTACCTACACTACCCACGGTCTACCTACACTACCCACGGTCTACCTACACTACCCACGGTCTACCTACACTACCCACGGTCTACCTACACTACCCATGGTCTACCTACACTACCCATGGTCTACCAACACTACCCACGGTCTACCTACACTACCCACGGTCTACCTATACTACCCACGGTCTACCTACACTACCCACGGTCTACCTACACTACCCACGGTCTGCCTACACTACCCACGGCCTACCCTCACTACCCACGGTCTACCTACACTACCCACGGTCTACCTACACTACCCACGGTCTACCTACACTACCCACGGTCTACCAACACTACCCATGGTCTACCAACACTACCCACGGCCTACCAACACTACCCACGGTCTACCAACACTACCCACGGTCTACATACACTACCAACGGTCTACCTACACTACCCATGGTCTACCTACACTACCCACGGTCTACCTACACTACCCACGGTCTACCTGCACTACCCACGGCCTACCCTCACTACCCACGGCCTACCAACACTACCCATGGTCTACCAACACTTCCCACGGTCTACCTACACTACCCATGGTCTACCAACACTACCCACAGTCAACCAACACTACCCACGGTCTACCAACACTACCCACGGTCTACCAACACTAACCACGGTCTACCAACACTACCCACGGCCTACCCTCACTACCCACGGCCTACCAACACTACCCACGGTCTACCAACACTACCCACGGCCTACCAACACTACCCACGACCTACCTACACTATCCACGGTCTACCTACACTACCCACGGCCTACCAACACTACCCACGGCCTACCAACACTACCCACGGTCTACCAACACTACCCACGGTCTACCTACACTACCCACGACCTACCTACACTACCCATGGTCTACCCTCACTACCCACGGTCTACCTACACTACCCATGGTCTACCAACACTACCTACGGTCTACCTACACTACCCATGGTCTACCTGCACTACCCATGGTCTACCTACACTACCCATGGTCTACCCTCACTACCCACGGTCTACCTACACTACCCATGGTCTACCAACACTACCTACACTACCCATGGTCTACCAACACTACCCACGGTCTACCTACACTACCCACAGCCTACCTACACTACCCACGGTCTACCTACACTACCCATGGCCTACCATCACTACCCACGGTCTACCTACACTACCCACGGTCTACCTACACTACCCACGGTCTACCTACACTACCCATGGTCTACCAACACTATCCATGGTCTACCAACACTACCCATGGCCTACCAACACTACCCACGGCCTACCTACACTACCCACGGTCTACCTACACTACCCACGGTCTACCTACACTACCCATGATCTACCAACACTACCCATGGTCTACCAACACTACCCATGGCCTACCAACACTACCCACGGCCTACCTACACTACCCATGGTCTACCTACACTACACATGGTCTACCTACACTACCCACGGTCTACCTACACTACCCACGGTCTACCAACACTACCCATGATCTACCTACACTACCCACGGTCTACCTACACTACCCACGGTCTACCAACACTACCCACGGTCTACCTACAGTACCCACGGTCTACCTACACTACCCACGGTCTACCTACACTAACCACGGTCTACCTACACTACCCACGGTCTACCTACACTACCCACGGTCTACCTACACTACCCACGGTCTACCTACACTACCCACGGTCTACCTACACTACCCACGGTCTACCTACACTACCCACGGTCTACCTACACTACCCATGGTCTACCTCCACTACCCACGGTTTACCTACACTACCCACGGACTACCTACAGTACCCACGGTCTACCTACACTACCCACGGTCTACCTACACTACCCACGGTCTACCTACACTACCCACGGTCTACCTACACTACCCACGGTCTACCTACACTACCCACGGCCTACCTACACTACCCACGGTCTACCTACACTACCCACGGTCTACCAACACTACCCATGGTCTACCAACACTACCCACGGCCTACCAACACTACCCACGGTCTACCAACACTTCCCACGGTCTACATACACTACCAACGGTCTACCTACACTACCCATGGTCTACCTACACTACCCACGGTCTACCTACACTACCCACGGTCTACCTACACTACCCACGGCCTACCCTCACTACCCACGGCCTACCAACACTACCCATGGTCTACCAACACTTCCCACGGTCTACCTACACTACCCATGGTCTACCAACACTACCCACAGTCTACCAACACTACCCACGGTCTACCAACACTACCCACGGTCTACCAACACTAACCACGGTCAACCAACACTACCCACGGCCTACCCTCACTACCCACGGCCTACCAACACTACCCACGGTCTACCAACACTACCCACGGCCTACCAACACTACCCACGACCTACCTACACTACCCACGGTCTACCTACACTACCCACGGCCTACCAACACTTCCCACGGCCTACCAACACTACCCACGGTCTACCAACACTACCCACGGTCTACCTACACTACCCAAGACCTACCTACACTACCCATGGTCTACCCTCACTACCCACGGTCTACCTACACTACCCATGGTCTACCAACACTACCTACGGTCTACCTACACTACCCATGGTCTACCTGCACTACCCATGGTCTACCTACACTACCCATGGTCTACCCTCACTACCCACGGTCTACCTACACTACCCATGGTCTACCAACACTACCTACACTACCCATGGTCTACCAACACTACCCACGGTCTACCTACACTACCCACGGCCTACCTACACTACCCACGGTCTACCTACACTACCCATGGCCTACCATCACTACCCACGGTCTACCTACACTACCCACGGTCTACCTACACTACCCACGGTCTACCTACACTACCCATGGTCTACCAACACTATCCATGGTCTACCAACACTACCCATGGCCTACCAACACTACCCACGGCCTACCTACACTACCCACGGTCTACCTACACTACCCACGGTCTACCTACACTACCCATGATCTACCAACACTACCCATGGTCTACCAACACTACCCATGGCCTACCAACACTACCCACGGCCTACCTACACTACCCATGGTCTACCTACACTACACATGGTCTACCTACACTTCCCACGGTCTACCTACACTACCCACGGTCTACCAACACTACCCATGATCTACCTACACTACCCACGGTCTACCTACACTACCCACGGTCTACCAACAATACCCACGGTCTACCTACAGTACCCACGGTCTACCTACAGTACCCACGGTCTACCTACACTAACCACGGCCTACCTACACTACCCACGGTCTACCTACACTACCCACGGTCTACCTACACTACCCACGGTCTACCTACACTACCCACGGTCTACCTACACTACCCACGGTCTACCTACACTACCCACGGTCTACCTACACTACCCATGGTCTACCTCCACTACCCACGGTATTCCTACACTACCCACGGACTACCTACAGTACCCACGGTCTACCTACACTACCCACGGTCTACCTACACTACCCACGGTCTACCTACACTACCCACGGTCTACCTACACTACCCACGGTCTACCTACACTACCCACGGCCTACCTACACTACCCACGGTCTACCAACACTACCCACGACCTACCTACACTACCCACGGTCTACCAACACTACCCATGGCCTACCAACACTACCCACGGCCTACCTACACTACCCACGGCCTACCTACACTACCCACGGTCTACCTACACTACCCACGGTCTACCTACACTACCCATGGCCTACCTACACTACCCATGGCCTACCAACACTACCCACGGCCTACCTACACTACCCACGGCCTACCTACACTACCCACGGTCTACCTACACTACCCACGGTCTACCTACACTACCCACGGTCTACCTACACTACCCATGGTCTACCTACACTACCCATGGTCTACCTACACTACCCACGGTCTACCTACACTACCCACGGCCTACCTACACTACCCACGGTCTACCTACACTACCCATGGTCTACCTACACTACCCATGGTCTACCTACACTACCCACGGTCTACCTACACTACCCATGGCCTACCAACACTACCCACGGCCTACCTACACTACCCACGGCCTACCTACACTACCCACGGTCTACCTACACTACCCACGGTCTACCTACACTACCCATGGCCTACCAACACTACCCACGGCCTACCTACACTACCCACGGCCTACCTACACTACCCACGGTCTACCTACACTACCCACGGTCTACCTACACTACCCATGGCCTACCAACACTACCCACGGCCTACCTACACTACTCACGGCCTACCTACACTACCCACGGTCTACCTACACTACCCACGGTCGACCTACACTACCCATGGCCTACCTACACTACCCATGGCCTACCAACACTACCCACGGCCTACCTACACTACCCACGGCCTACCTACACTACCCACGGTCTACCTACACTACACATGGTCTACCAACACTACCCACGGTCTACCTACACTACCCACGGTCTACCTACACTACCCATGGTCTACCTACACTACCCATGGTCTACCAACACTACCCACGGTCTACCAACACTACCCATGGTCTACCAACACTACCCATGGTCTACCAACACTACCCATGGTCTACCAACACTACCCATGGTCTACCAACACTACCCATGGTCTACCTACACTACCCATGGTCTACCAACACTACCCACGGTCTACCTACACTACCCATGGTCTACCTACACTACCCATGGTCTACCAACACTACCCACGGTCTACCAACACTACCCATGGTCTACCAACACTACCCATGGTCTACCAACACTACCCATGGTCTACCAACACTACCCATGGTCTACCTGCACTACCCATGGTCTACCTACACTACCCACGGTCTACCTACACTACCCATGGTCTACCTACACTACCTATGGTCTACCAACACTAGCCACGGTCTACCAACACTACCCACGGTCTACCAACACTACCCATGGTCTACCAACACTACCCATGGTCTACCAACACTACCCATGGTCTACCTACACTACCTATGGTCTACCAACACTACCCACGGTCTACCTACACTACCCATGGTCTACCTACACTACCCATGGACTACCTACACTGCCCACGGTCTACCTACACTACCCACGGTCTACCTACACTACCCACGGTCTACCTACACTACCCATGGTCTACCTACACTACCCATGGTCTACCTACACTACCCACGGTCTACCTCCAATACCCACGGTCTACCTACACTACCCATGGTCTACCTACACTACCCATGGTCTACCAACACTACCCATGGTCTACCTGCACTACCCATGGTCTACCTACACTACCCACGGTCTACCTACACTACCCACGGTCTACCTACACTACCCACGGTCTACCTACACTACCCATGGTCTACCCTAACTACCCATGGTTTACCTACACTACCCACGGTCTACCAAGACTACCCATGGTCTACCTACACTACCCACGGTCTACCTACACTACCCACGGTCTACCTACACTACCCATGGTCTACCTTCACTACCCATGGTCTACCTACACTACCCATGGTCTACCAACACTACCCACGGTCTACCAAAACTACCCACGGTCTACCAACACTACCCACGGTCTACCAACACTACCCACGGTCTACCAACACTACCCATGGTCTACCAACACTACCTACGGTCTACCTACACTACCCACGGTCTACCAACACTACCCATGGTCTACCTACACTACCCATGGTCTACCTACACTACCCACGGTCTACCTACACTACCCACAGTCTACCTACACTACCCATGGTCTACGAACACTACCCACGGTCTACCTACACTACCCATGGTCTACCTACACTACCCATGGTCTACCTACACTACCCATGCTCTACCAACACTACCCATGGTCTACCTACACTACCCACGGTCTACCAACACTACCCACGGTCTACCAACACTACCCATGGTCTACCAACACTACCCATGGTCTACCAACACTACCCATGGTCTACCAACACTACCCGTGGTCTACCAACACTACCCATGGTCTACCAACACTACCCATGGTCTACCTACACTACCCATGGTCTACCTACACTACCCACGGTCTACCTACACTACCCATGGTCTACCTACACTACCCATGGTCTACCAACACTACCCACGGTCTACCAACACTACCCATGGTCTACCAACACTACCCATGGTCTACCAACACTACCCATGGTCTACCAACACTACCCATGGTCTACCAACATTACCCATGGTCTACCCTCACTACCCATGGTTTACCTACACTACCCATGGTCTACCTACACTACCCATGGTCTACCTACACTACCCATGGTCTACCTACACTACCCACGGCCTACCAACACTACCCACGGTCTACCTACGGTCTACCTACACTACCCACGGTCTACCTACACTACCCATGGTCTACCTACACTACCCACGGTCTACCTACACTACCCACGGTCTACCTACACTACCCACGGTCTACCTACACTACCCATGGTCTACCTACACTACCCACGGTCTACCCTCACTACCCATGGTTTACCTACACTACCCATGGTCTACCTACACTACCCACGGTCTACCTACACTACTCATGGTTTACCTACAGTACCCACGGTCTACCTACACTACCCATGGTTTACCTACACACAGTACCTTCAGTCACAATACCTAAAGTCTACACATACTCACATACTCGCTCATGTTAGATTAAAGATGAGATTCCTACTGAAAACCTGACAATATGCCACTCCTACTCCGTTTGTGTGAGAGAGAGAGAGAGAGAGAGAGAGAGAGAGAGAGAGAGAGAGAGAGAGAGAGAGAGAGAGAGAGAGAGAGAGAGAGAGAGAGAGAGAGAGAGAGAGAGAGAGAGAGAGAGAGAGAGAGAGAGAGAGAGAGAGAGAGAGAGAGAGAGAGAGAGAGAGAGAGAGAGAGAGAGAGAGAGAGAGAGAGAGAGAGAGAGAGAGAGAGAGAGAGAGAGAGAGAGAGAGAGAGAGAGAGAGAGACATAGACATACACACACAGACAGAGGTAGACAAACAGACAGACACAGGCGTAAAACTAACAAAAAAGTCTGGCCTGAAATATCGAGAAAAACTGTGAGAACTGGACGTCAGGAGACAAGGTACAGGTGCCTCCAGAGGGCGTGGGGAGAGAGGCTCGTGGCTCACATGGTTATTGAAGCCCGAAGCCTGGAGGAGAGCCCGAGGCTTGTCAAGGTGCAGCCCTCCAGGGCTGTAATATACGCCAGCCCCAAACTCATTATGTTCCCTGTTTATTAGTGACCCGTCCCCGTCGTCTCTACACCTACTGGTGAGGGGACATCCTTACTTTTGTCACTTGTCTGGATTATGTCCTATCAATATACATATATATATATATATATATATATATATATATATATATATATATATATATATATATATATATATATATATATATATATATATATATATATATATATATATATATGTCGTACCTAGTAGCCAGAACGCACTTCTCTGCCTACTATGCAAGGCCCGATTTGCCTAATAAGCCAAGTTTTCCTGAATTAATATAGTGGCGGTGGTGGGTGGTGGCGGCTGGTGGTGGGTGGTGGCAGGTGGCGGCTGGTGGTGGGTGGTGGGTGGTGGCGGGTGGCGGCTGGTGGTGGGCGGCGGGTGGCGGCTGGTGGCGGCCAGCTGGGACACACCCTTCACCACTGAAGGTCTGAGCACAACTAACCATGTCTCTCTCACCACCAGAACAGTGTTGCCAGCTCGCGCTCTCAAAATGTTTCCTTCAAAGATTGTATATTATCTTTGAACAACAAGTTTGATTATCAAGGAAATAATGCATATATTATTGTCACATTAATGCTGTGCAATATCTTATTACATTCCTGCTAAATAATTATAATTTGAAACAGGACAAAAAATCCAACATATATATAAAAACCAACATTAGAGATCACGAGGCCTAGGCCTCGCCTGTGACCACACATCCTGCCTCCCTGGCCTGCTACCCTCTCACACCTCACACTCTTAACTCTCTCATAATCACTCTCACTCTCAATCACTCTTATGCACTATTACTCACTCTTACTCTCAATCACTCTTACACACTATTACTCACTCTTACTCTCAATCACTCTTACGCACTATTACTCACTCTTACTCTCAGTCATCCTTACTCACTCTCATACTCACTCTTACTCTGTCACTCTTACTCTCTGTCACTCTTACTCTCTGTCACTCTTACTCTCTGTCACTCTTACTCTGTCACTCTTACTCTCTGTCACTCTTACTCTCTGTCACTCTTACTCTCTGTCACTCTTACTCTCTGTCACTCTTACTCTGTCATTCTTACTCACTCTCAGTCACCCTTACCCATTCATACTCACTCTCTCACTCTTACTCTCATACTCTTACTCTCAATTACTCTTACTCTCAATCACTCTTACTCCCAATCACTCCTACTCCCAATCACTCCTACTCTCAATCACTCCTACTCTCATTCTTACTCTTACTCCCAATCACTCTTACTCTCAATCACTCTTATTCTCATTCTTACTCTTACTCTCACTCTTACTCTTACTCCCAATCACTCTTACTCCCAATCACTCTTACTCTCAATCACTCCTACTCTCAATCACTCTTACTCTCAATCACTCCTACTCTCATTCTTACTCTTACTCACTCTTACTCTCAATCACTCTTATTCTCATTCTTACTCCTACTCCCAATCACTCTTACTCTCACTCTTACTCCCAATCACTCTCACTCTCAATCACTCTTACTCTCAATCACTTTTACTCTCAATCACTCTTACTCTCAATCACTCTTACTCTCACTAACTCTCAATCACTCTTACTCTCACTCTAACTCTCAATCACTCTTACGCACTATTACTCACTCTTTCTCTCAGTCATCCTTACTCACTCTCATACTCACTCTTACTCTGTCACTCTTACTCTCTGTCACTCTTACTCTCTGTCACTCTTACTCTCTGTCACTCTTACTCTGTCACTCTTACTCTCTGTCACTCTTACTCTGTCACTCTTACTCTCTGTCACTCTTACTCTCTGTCACTCTTACTCTCTATCACTCTTACTCTGTCATTCTTACTCTGTCACTCTTACTCACTCTCAGTCACCCTTACCCATTCATACTCACTCTCTCACTCTTACTCTCATACTCTTACTCTCAATTACTCTTACTCTCAATCACTCTTACTCCCAATCACTCCTACTCCCAATCACTCCTACTCTCAATCACTCCTACTCTCATTCTTACTCTTACTCTTACTCCCAATCACTCTTACTCTCAATCACTCTTATTCTCATTCTTACTCTTACTCTCACTCTTACGCTTACTCCCAATCACTCTTACTCCCAATCACTCTTACTCTCAATCACTCTTATTCTCATTCTTACTCTCACTCTTACTCCCAATCACTCTTACTCTCAATCACTCTTATTCTCATTCTTACTCCTACTCTCACTCTAACTCCTACTCCCAATCACTCTTACTCCCAATCACTCTTACTCTCAATCACTCTTACTCCCAATCACTCTTACTCTCAATCACTCTTACTCTCAATCACTCTTACTCTCAATCACTCTTACTCTCAATCACTCTTACTCTCACTAACTCTCAATCACTCTTACTCTCACTCTAACTCTCAATCACTCTTACTCTCATACTCACCCTTACTCTCAATCACTTTACTCTCACTCTTACTCATTCTGTCACCCTTACTCTCACTCTTACTCACTCTCAGTCACTCTTACTTATACTCACTCTTACTCACACTTACACACTCTCTGGCACTCTCACTCACCTTCAGTCACTCTTACTCACTCTTACCCACTCTCGCTCACTCTTACTCACTCTAGTTAATAAGAACACGCCAATATAAGACAACAAAACGTTTTCAGATTCTTTCTCACCACTTTCCAGCAACTTTTATAATTTATATAAATTATCTTAGGGAATAATACATAAATTATATATTTAAACATGATATTAGTGTTTAGTGGAATGCATAAGGAGTCAAATTGTGTTAAAAAGAGCGATTTTTAGAAAATTTGGAAAACTACTTTTTTCTGTTCATATTATAACTAAATGGATTTTAAAGGTTTCACTCAGCCAATATATATCATTCACAATTTATTAATGAATTTTACAAAAAAACACCATAAATTTTATATTTAAACATGTAAAAACTATTTGTTTTACATTTGGAAGAAAATAATTGTAGAAAAACAATTTATAATTAAACCTTTGTGTTTGGATTTTTTGAGTAAAAGTTTCTCAAAGGCTCTCCTGCACCATTCTCAATGCAAATCATTCCCACACCTATGGGAAGAGATAGGCGAACGTTGTGCAGATGATTTGTGTTTGCTGGGAGGACTATATGCGAATGAAAACTCACACCCCAGAAGTGACTCGAACCCATACTCCCAGGAGCAATGCAACTGGTAACTACAGGGCGCCTTAATCCACTTGACCATCACGGCCGTCAAAAGGAAGTGATAGCCGAGGCTATTTGAGCCACTTCCCCGACGGCAACTCGGATGGTAATCTTGGGCATAGCATTTCACCAAATCACCTCATTCTTTGGGGCACACGTGAGGAACACAAATGCGAACAAGCCTGAATGGTCCCCAGGACTATATGCGAATGAAAACTCACACCCCAGAAGTGACTCGAACCCATACTCCCAGGAGCCACGCAACTGGTAACTACAGGGCGCCTTAATCCACTTGACCATCACGGCCGTCAAAAGGAAGTGATAGCCGAGGCTATTTGAGCCACTTCCCCGACGGCAACTCGGATGGTAATCTTGGGCATAGCATTTCACCAAATCACCTCATTCTTTGGGGCACACGTGAGGAACACAAATGCGAACAAGCCTGAATGGTCCCCAGGACTATATGCGAATGAAAACTCACACCCCAGAAGTGACTCGAACCCATACTCCCAGGAGCAACGCAACTGGTAACTACAGGGCGCCTTAATCCACTTGATCATCACGGCCGTCAAAAGGAAGTGATAGCCGAGGCTATTTGAGCCACTTCCCCGACGGCAACTCGGATGGTAATCTTGGGCATAGCATTTCACCAAATCACCTCATTCTTTGGGGCACACGTGAGGAACACAAATGCGAACAAGCCTGAATGGTCCCCAGGACTATATGCGAATGAAAACTCACACCCCAGAAGTGACTCGAACCCATGAGAGTGGGTTGTCTCTTCCCACAACCAAACCATCGCCAGAGAAATCCTAGTAAACAACACAGAAATCATCGATAGATACAGCGATAGCAGGCGGCTTGACGTTTATGAGGCACTACACATCAAGAAGTCAACACCAGCAATCAACAGCCAATTAATGCACAACTATATTCTACCCCTCAAGACTCCGCTCCAATATAGAAGCATCAAGAAATATGGACCAATAGGCTTTCTACAATCACTTCTATTCAATACCCATTGTTTCGTGTTCTGTCTTGTGTTGATGAAATTAATACCCTATTAATGCCACCTCTTGTTCTGTCTTGTGTTGATGAAATTAATACCCTATTAATGCCACCTCTCTCAAATGTAGATATAAAATCGGAGATGCGTAAGTTCTATTCAGTTGTGTAATTGTAAACTAAATTGTGTATTTGTAAACTAAAGTCTTTGAAAATGTAATAAGTTTTACGAAACGCGCTCGTGTCGCGTCAGACTAGAAATAAAAATGAATTTTGGAGAATTGATTTTTGCTTTACCTCCAACAGTGAAAAGAAATGTACGAAAGATTGAGAAAATTCGTGTTAGAATTATTAATCTTACTTTTTCGGTCATATTTAATAATATATGTCTACAGGAAAGACTGCTACCAAAATATACTAATATTAAAGCGCACGACCCAGCAGCAAGGAATCAAGCCTTCACGATAAAATATCGCCAGGATCTGATTCGTGATCAGATATACAAGGCAGAGAATGAAATCAAAGACAACAAAACGCAACTACTTCATGCTACAAACGAGTGGAGAAATAGCAACATCGACGAAAGTATCCGTACCCGCATTGAACAACACCTCGACATCCTCACAGACCAACATCACCTCAGCACTGAAACAAGGATTATCAAGAAACTAACAACATTATATGGAGGACCTATGGCAATTCCACGACCAAGAGATGGCTTCCTGAACCTTGCAGGAATTAACCTCACTGAGGACCAAGTCACTCTCCTAAATCTGGGCATAAACTGTCATGTTATGTCCAGACCGTGTGAGATGGCCCGGAAAGTAGAGTTGGAAATTCTGTTGGACGACATATTCAACCTCGAGACACAAAAGAAGGTCACTACCAAAGATACCTTACAAGCAGAACTTATTGCAGAAGGAGGAAAGAATCGAGGCAATTACAGAAGCACCATACTGTCCCCCGAGCTCAAAGCGGCAGCTAAAAGCCTTCGTGAGAACAAGGAGATAGTTGTCAGGAGAGGTGACAAGTCGCCAATATATGTCATTCTTAAAAAAGACGAATATCTGGCGAAAATGAACATCATACTCTCTGACCAAACTAAGTTCCAAAGGGTAACGAAGGACACTACAGCCGAATTAAAAGCAAAGGTCAACAAACTGATCGAAACTGTGAACGCCAAGAAATCCGGACTCCACCTGCCAAAGATCATTGGGGAATATAAACCTGGATATGCGTATGGAAATGTCAAGACACACAAGCCTGGAAACCCACTTCGGCCAATCATTAGCCAGATACCCACACCCACGTACAGACTGGCGAAGCGACTCAACGGCCTGCTGACTCCTTATGTTCCTTGCGCCTTCAGCCTGAAGTCTCCAAAGGAATTTGTTGACTTACTGCGGGGCACACGGGCTGCAGGGATAAGAGCCTCGTTGGACGTAGAATCGCTGTTTACCAACGTACCTGTGGACGAGACAATCGGGATGATAGCCGACAGAGTGTATCGTGATCCAGCCTGTACTCCTCTTGACATACCAGAAAATATTCTGAGGAAACTACTCCAAGCTTGTACTAAAGAGGCACCTTTCTTGAGCCCGGATGGGCACATGTATAAGCAAGTAGATGGGGTCGCCATGAGTTCTCCCCTAGGTGTCCTGTTTGCAAACTTCTACATGGGTACCATCGAGCAAAAAGTCTTAGTCGACATGAACTTGAAACCGGCCATATACTGCAGGTATGTTGACGACATTTTTACACAGGTACCTGATGTCAGACATCTGCAGGTGCTGAAGGAGGCATTTGAGCAGAGTTCCGTGCTGCGTTTCACTTACGAGATGGAAAAGGATGGGAAGCTGCCCTTTCTAGATGTAACAGTCATGGAAAAGAGCGGAGGTTTCCACACTGCAGTCTACACTAAGGAAACGAACAAAGGAATGTGCCTAAATGCCAACAGCGACTGCCCAGACAGGTACAAGAGGAGTGTTGTTAACGCTTATGTCGACCGTGCTCTCAGCCACTGCTCAGAATGGAAGCAAGTCGACGAAGAACTCTGTAGGGTAAGGCAGGTCCTAGTCAACAACGGCTTCTCCAATGGTTTCGTCGAAGACATCATAAGAAGGAAAGTGAAATGCCATGCAACCTCTGAAGAGACAACTAACACAACACCTATACCCCCTATCAGACTATTTTACAGGAACTTCTTTTCCACAGCTCATAAAACGGAGGAAAGGGTCCTGAAAGATATTGTTAATAGAAACGTTATCCCTACAGACAAAAATCAGAGGATACAACTGACGATTTACTATAAAACCAGAAAAACGGCCAGCCTACTCATGAGAAACTCTCCAGACACAAAGCAGAACGCTTTAAAAGAGACTAACGTCGTCTATGCCTTCAAATGCCCTCTTGGGGACTGTAAGCTCCAAAAACCCTGTATATAGGCAAGACAACAACATCTATTTCTAGGCGTTTAACGATGCATAAGCAACAGGGCTCCATTAAGGAACATATAAATTACAGAATTCGGTAATATATACCAGTACGGGGTCAGGTGATAAACAAATACAATAAAGGTAAAGACAAGGGGGATACATAGGGGATAAATAGGAGATAAATGGGGGGAAAAGCAACCTTTGATTAATCAAAGATTTGATTAATAGATGGGGGGACGATTAATCTTTGTATGTGCTTCGTCCACCCATTTATCCCCCATTTATCCCCCATTTATCTCCTATTTATCCCTATTTATCCCTTATGTATCCCCCTCGTCTTTACCTTTATTGTACTTGTTTATCACCTGACCCCGTACTGATATATATTAACGAATTCTGTAATTTCTTTTCACTTGAGAATGATACACAATACTGGTGTATGGTGGACCAATGTAAGGTCCAGTATACACAATACTGGTGTATGGTGGACCAATGTAAGGTCCAGTATACACAATACTGGTGTATGGTGGACCAATGTAAGGTCCAGTATACACAATACTGGTGTATGGTGGACCAATGTAAGGTCCAGTATACACAATACTGGTGTATGGTGGACCAATGTAAGGTCCAGTATACACAATACTGGTGTATGGTGGACCAATGTAAGGTCCAGTATACACAATACTGGTGTATGGTGGACCAATGTAAGGTCCAGTATACACAATACTAGTGTATGGTGGACCAATGTAAGGTCCAGTATACACAATACTGGTGTATGGTGGACCAATGTAAGGTCCAGTATACACAATACTGGTGTATGGTGGACCAATGTAAGGTCCAGTATACACAATACTAGTGTATGGTGGACCAATGTAAGGTCCAGTATACACAATACTGGTGTATGGTGGACCAATGTAAGGTCCAGTATACACAATACTGGTGTATGGTGGACCAATGTAAGGTCCAGTATACACAATACTGGTGTATGGTGGACCAATGTAAGGTCCAGTATACACAATACTAGTGTATGGTGGACCAATGTAAGGTCCAGTATACACAATACTGGTGTATGGTGGACCAATGTAAGGTCCAGTATACACAATACTGGTGTATGGTGGACCAATGTAAGGTCCAGTATACACAATACTGGTGTATGGTGGACCAATGTAAGGTCCAGTATACACAGTACTGGAGTATGGTGGACCAATGTAAGGTCCAGTATACACAATACTAGTGTATGGTGGACCAATGTAAGGTCCAGTATACACAATACTGGTGTATGGTGGACCAATGTAAGGTCCAGTATACACAATACTAGTGTATGGTGGACCAATGTAAGGTCCAGTATACACAATACTGGTGTATGGTGGACCAATGTAAGGTCCAGTATACACAATACTGGTGTATGGTGGACCAATGTAAGGTCCAGTATTCACAATACTAGTGTATGGTGGACCAATATAAGGTCCAGTATACACAATACTGGTGTATGGTGGACCAATATAAGGTCCAGTATACACAATACTGGTGTATGGTGGACCAATGTAAGGTCCAGTATACACAATACTGGTGTATGGTGGACCAATGTAAGGTCCAGTATACACAATACTGGTGTATGATGGACCAATGTAAGGTCCAGTATACACAGTACTGGAGAATGATGGACCAATGTAAGGTCCAGTATACACAGTACTGGAGTATGATGGACCAATGTAAGGTCCAGTATACACAATACTGGTGTATGATGGACCAATGTGAGGTCCAGTATAAACAATACTGGTTTATGCTAGACCAATGTAAGGTCCAGTATACACAGTACTGGAGTATGATGGACCAGTGTGAGGTCCAGTATACACAATACTGGAGTATGATGGACCAATGTAAGGTCCAGTATACACAATACTGGTGTATGGTGGACCAATGTAAGGTCCGGTATACACAATACTAGTGTATGCTGGACCAATGTGAGGTCCGGTAAACACAATACTGGTGTATGCTTGACCAATGTGAGGTCCAGTATAAACAATACTGGTTTATGCTGGACCAATGTAAGGTCCAGTATACACAGTACTGGAGTATGATGGACCAATGTAAGGTCCAGTATACACAATACTGGTGTATGATGGACCAATGTGAGGTCCAGTATACACAATACTGGTGTATGCTGGACCAATGTGAGGTCCGGTAAACACAATACTGGTGTATGCTTGACCAATGTGAGGTCCGGTATACACAATACTCGTGTATGATGGACCAATGTAAGGTCCAGTATACACAATACTGGAATATGCTGGACCTTACATTCTCCCTGGTTGTACCTTTGGCCTTCAAGTGTTTGGTTATGAAAATGCAGGTTTGTTATAGCTGCCATTAGAAATGAATGGTTGTCTTGGAAATGAATGACTTAGACGGGCACGGCTATTCTAGAGCAATTTCGAGTCAATTGCCGATTATTAAACAAAGAATTCAAATTGAATACAGTGTCCACCAGTACTGATATCTCCCACCACCAGTACTGATATCTCCCACCACCAGTACTGATATCTACCACCACCCGTACTGATATCTCCCACCACCAGTACTGATATCTCCCACCACCAGAACTGATATCTCCCACCACCAGTACTGATATCTACCACCACCAGTACTGATATCTCCCACCACCAGTACTGATATCTCCCACCACCAGTACTGATATCTACCACCCCCAGTACTGATATCTCCCACCCCCAGTACTGATATCTCCCACCACCAGTGCTGATATCTCCCACCACCAGTACTGATATCTACCACCAACAGTACTGATATCTCCCACTACCGGTACTGATATCTCCCACCACCAGTACTGATATCTACCACCACCAGTACTGATATCTCCCACCACCATTACTGATATCTCCCACCACCAGTACTGATATCTACCACCACCATTACTGATATCTACCACCACCAGTACTGATATCTCCCGCCACCAGTACTGATATCTACCACCACCAGTACTGATATCTCCCACCACTGGTACTGATATCTCCCACCACCAGTACTGATATCTCCCACCACCAGTACTGATATCTCCCACCACCAGTACTGATATCTCCCACTACCAGTACTGATATCTACCACCACCAGTACTGATATCTCCCACCACCAGTACTGATATCTGCCACCTCCATTACTGACATCTACCACCACCAGTACTGATATCTACCACCACCAGTACTGATATCTACCACCACCAGGCCAGATATCTAGAAACACCAGTACTGATATCTACCACCAGCAGTACTGATATCTCCCACCACCAGTACTGATATCTCCCACCACCAGTACTGATATCTCCCACCACCAGTACTGATATCTACCACCACCAGTACTGATATCTCCCACTACCGGTACTGATATCTCCCACCACCAGTACTGATATCTACCACCACCAGTACTGATATCTCCCACCACCATTACTGATATTTCCCACCACCAGTACAGATATCTACCACCACCATTACTGATATCTACCACCACCAGTACTGATATCTCCCACCACCAGTACTGATATCTACCACCACCAGTACTGATATCTACCACCACCAGTACTGATATCTCCCACCACCAGTACTGATATCTCCCACCACCAGTACTGATATCTCCCACCACTAGTACTGATATCTCCCACTACCAGTACTGATATCTACCACCACCAGTACTGGTATCTCCCACCAACAGTACTGATATCTACCACCTCCATTACTGACATCTACCACCACCAGTACTGATATCTACCACCACCAGTACTGATATCTACCACCACCAGGCCAGATATCTACCACCACCAGTACTGATATCTACCACCAGCAGTACTGATATCTCCCACCACCAGTACTGATATCTCCCACCACCAGTACTGATATCTCCCACCACCAGTACTGATATCTACCACCACCAGTACTGATATCTCCCACTACCGGTACTGATATCTCCCACCACCAGTACTGATATCTACCACCACCAGTACTGATATCTCCCACCACCATTACTGATATCTCCCACCACCAGTACTGATATCTACCACCATCATTACTGATATCTACCACCACCAGTACTGATATCTCCCACCACCAGTACTGATATCTACCACCACCAGTACTGATATCTCCCACTACCGGTACTGATATCTCCCACCACCAGTACTGATATCTACCACCACCAGTACTGATATCTCCCACTACCATTACTGATATCTCCCACCACCAGTACTGATATCTACCACCACCATTACTGATATCTACCACCACCAGTACTGATATCTCCCACCACCTGTACTGATATCTACCACCACCAGTACTGATATCTCCCACCACCAGTACTGATATCTCCCACCACCAGTACTGATATCTGCCACCACCAGTACTGATATCTCCCACCACCAGTACTGATATCTCCCACTACCAGTACTGATATCTACCACCACCACTACTGATATCTCCCACCAACAGTACTGATATCTACCACCTCCATTACTGACATCTACCACCACCAGTACTGATATCTACCACCACCAGTACTGATATCTACCACCACCAGGCCAGATATCTACCACCACCAGTACTGATATCTACCACCAGCAGTACTGATATCTCCCACCACCATTACTGATATCTCCCACCACCAGTACTGATATCTCCCACCACCAGTACTGATATCTACCACCACCAGTACTGATATCTCCCACTACCGGTACTGATATCTCCCACCACCAGTACTGATATCTACCACCACCAGTACTGATATCTCCCACCACTATTACTGATATCTCCCACCACCAGTACTGATATCTACCACCACCATTACTGATATCTACCACCACCAGTACTGATATCTCCCACCACCTGTACTGATATCTACCACCACCAGTACTGATATCTCCCACCACCAGTACTGATATCTCCCACCACCAGTACTGATATCTCCCACCACCAGTACTGATATCTCCCACCACCAGTACTGATATCTCCCACCACCAGTACTGATAACTACCACCACCAGTACTGATATCAACCACCACCAGGACAGATATCTACCACCACCAGTACTGATATCTACCACCACCAGGCCAGATATCTACCACCACCAGTACTGACATCTCCCTCCACCAGTACTGACATCTACCACCACCAGTACTGATATCTACCACCACCAGTACTGATATCTACCACCAACAGTACTGACATCTACCACCACCAGTACTGACATCTACCACCACCAGTACTGACATCTACCCCCACCAGTACTGATATCTACCACCAACAGTACTGACATCTACCACCACCAGTACTGATATCTACCACCAACAGTACTGACATCTACCACCACTAGTACTGATATCTACCACCACCAGTACTGACATCTACCACCACCAGTACTGATTTCTACCACCACCAGTACTGATTTCTACCACCACCAGTACTGATTTCTACCACCACCAGTACTGATTTCTACCACCACCAGTACTGATTTCTACCACCACCAGTACTGATTTCTACCACCACCAGTACAGTAGTAGGGATGACTACATATGGGCCTCTTTTTTCAGGAAAAGAGGTCCATATGGCATCAGGGGTTTCAGGTAAATTTGGGCAGTCACAGATTTGGAATTAAGGAATTCTTATGAGAAAAATAATTTCTTAGATTATAGAAGTTTCTTAAGCGTTCTTATGAGGAAAATAAGTAGGAAAATCTTATAGAAATTTTTAAGAAAAAAGGGTCGAAATGTCGCAGCATTTCCAGGTAAACTCTATGGACAACCTTTGCCAGTTTTCAAAAAATCATTTTTCAAAGACCATTTTCTGAGAATATGTTCATATAAGTTTGTTAAGAGTTCTTATGAGGAAAATAATTTCATTGAAGTTTGTTAAGGTTTCTTATGAGGAAAATAATGTGAAGTTTGTTAAGAGTTCGTATGAGAAAAATTCAAATGTTTCAGAGTTCAGTTTTAAGAAAATATTTCAGAGTTTCAAATAATCATAGAAGTTTATTTATATGTTTATGACCGAATTTTGTAAAAAGACCATTTTCAGAGAATATTGTCTTAGACGTTTTGTTAAGGAAAACAGACATCTTAGCCATGGCATTTAGTTTTATTTAAGACCGAAAATTAGCCAAAAACCAGTTTAAGCTCAAAATTCTTCAGAGTCCAATTTATGCCTGAAAATAATCAGAGTCAAGTTTTACCCTGAAAATTAACAGAGTCCTGTTGTTAACCTAAATTCTTCAGAGTCCACTTTGTCCACATTTATAAGTGTAGTCGTAATATTAATCTATCAATTTCCCCTAGAATTTTAAACAGTCATATTTCGGACGTAGTGAAATATATGAAGTCAGTAAGCAAGCTCCAACTCTTGTCCTCAGCTTTAGTTTATCCCCGTATCTTCTTTACTATCAGACTAATTTCCCTAAAATTTATACCCACTGTATTTCAGACATTGTACAATACGACAATTTTGTTACCGAGCTCCAGCTCTTGTCCCCCTCCCTAGTTCCCTCTCGTATCTTCGTTAATAACCAATCAGTATTCCTGAAGTTTAAACCCGCCATACTTCTAACTGAGTAAGTAAATATATCACATTTACCAAGCTCTAGCTCTTGTCATCCACCTTACTTCCCTCTCGTATCTTCGTAATTAACCCATAAATTTTCCTGAAATTTAAACCCCTCGTACTTCTACCTAAGTAAATAAAGAAAAATAGTGTTACCAAACTCTAGCTCTTGTCCTCTGTCCAAGTTCACTCCTGTAAATTCACTACTATCAGTCCAAATCCCCAGAGATTTAAACACTCAACTACATTTCCAGACCCCCCTGTAAATAAATTAAAAGCAAATTACAGAGTTTCAGCTCATGTCCTCCTTAGTTCAATGTTCATCAAATTATTTCAGATCAAGCCCCTCTCAAGTCTATCAAAGTAAACATCATAGCCTTTAATACCCTTCTTGTACTCAGCTATGTAATATTCACAAGGTCATATAACATCTTACCTTCAATACTTTTGTTTACCCAAGTAAGCAATAATCACACGGTCAAAAATCGCACTTTACCCTTTCCCTCCCTTACCTTCTTATCCCCCGCGTATCCAAACCTTCAATAATCTTACTGTATTTGCATATTTTCTCTATATTCACTGTGTTCTTCGTATTCTCATTCATGTTTTCCATGTTCTTCAAATGTTCACTGTCCATTCAGTTCAGATTTTCACAAGTATCTCCATTTTCTATCATCTTTCTCTTCGTCTCATGATGTTCTCTACAAATTCTTGTCATATTTTCTATGTTTTCATGTTCATCACACGTTCTCTGTACAACTTTTTTATACTCAATATTCATTCTGTCTTCCATATTTTTGGTGTTCTTTGGCAATACTCATGTTCCTCTACAAGTTCATCTTCCTCACAAGATCACTTCGTTTATCACTTTCACTTACATGTTTCTACATTCTTTGTCATATTCTCTATGTTCTTCACAAGTTCATTGTTTATTCTTTGTATTCCCTATTCTCTTTATCATGTTTTCATGTTCTCTGTAAGTTCATATTCCCAGCATGTTCACTGTATTCATCAACTTTTCTTACATGTTTTCTGTGTTCTTTGCTATGTTCCCCATATGTTCACTGGGTTCATTCCCTTACATGTTATTTACGTTCCTTAACTAAAATCATTCGCCAATCAACTAAAAATAGTCAGAATTAGCCTCGTTCAACACCGTTCTTAACTAAAATGACCTTTCTCTTAGCTAAAAATTGCCAAAGGAAACTTTCCAACACTGTTCACAACTAACTTTATCCTTCGTCAATCAACTACAAATAATAACTTTGATCATTTCGTAACTAAACTTATTCCATAGTCAACAGAAAATAACCATGTTCATCATGTTTCATTGTCATTTCTTTTCTAAAATTATCCGCAAATCAACAGAAAAAGTCATGTACATCATGTTTTTGTTTTTAACTAAAGTATTCGTCAGTCAACTAATAATAGTCACTTTCATCATGTTTCCTTGTCATTTCTTAACCGAAATATCACTTCTCTCAACTGAAAATAGTCAAGTATAGCCTCTTTCCAACACTGTTCTTAACTAAAGTAACCTTTCACTTCGCTAAAAAATAGCCATATTCATCATTGTTCCTAACTAAAATTATGTGTCGTTAAGGAAGAAATATAGTCAAAGACACTCTTCGAGACATCAAGGACTTACTCAAAGACATCAAAGTTGCACTCAAAGACATTCTTTGAGACATCAAAGATATCCTTTAAGACTTCAAAGACACCCTTCGAGACGTCAAGGGCGCTCTTCGAGATATCAAAGACACTCTCGAACACTCCAAAAATTTACTCGAGTCCTCAAAAGTTTTTCTCAGAGTCATCAAAAAGTTAATCTCAGTCATGAAATGTTATTCTCTAAGTATTCTCTGATGAACTTTTCGTTCATCAGAGAAGCTTTCTAAGACATCTTCGATCATCACAGTTATTCTCAGAGACATCTAAATTATTATCTAAGACATAAAAGTTATTCTCAGAGCTATCAAAAGTTATTCGCGAAGTCATCAAAAAGGTATTTTCACGAACTCAAAAGTTAATCTCAGTCATCAAAGTTGTTCTGTAAGATATCTTCGAGACATCAAAGTTACTCTTCAATACATCAAGACACAATCAAAATACTACTCATGTCCACAAAAGTTAATATCAGAGCTATTAAAAGTTATTCTCAGACATCGCCATCCATATAAGTTATTCTCAGAGACATCAAAGTCATTCTCAAAGTCATCAGAGTCATCAAAAGTTTTTCTCAGACATCAAAGGTAATTTCTAAGTCACTTTCATTCATCAAAGTCACTTTCATTCATCAAAGTCATTCTCTAATTCATAAAAGTTATTCCCAGAGATATTAAAATTAATCTCTGTCATCAAAAAGTTAATCTCAGTCATCAAATGTTATTCTCTAAGTAACCTTTCGTTCATCAGAGAAGCTTTCTATGACATCTTCGTTCATCAAAGTTGTTCTCAGAGATATCTAAAGTTATTATCTAAGACATAAAAGTTATTATCTTCGTTCATCAAAGTTATTCTCACAGTCATCAAAGGTAATCTCTAACTCACCTTCGTTCATCAATGTTGTTCTCTAAAACACCTTCGTTCATCAAAGAAACTCTCCTTCTTCCAACAAGTTATACTTTAAGACATCATTGTTGTTCTCTAAGACATCTTCAGGCATAAAATTTCTCTTCAAAATGCAACTAGTTAAGCTTTTCATATCAAACTTGCACTTCTGTTAAAATATATTTTCTTAGACACTTTACCTTTAAAACTGTTCTCTGTACAACACTGCTTAAACCTACCTAACCTATACTCCCCACCCAATGTTACTTAGTTAACATTGGGTGGGGAGTTATATGTTTTCACATATAAGTTTTCATATTATAAGCCCATATATAACAAAAATCCTTTGAAATGCTTAAACGCCCAATCTTTAACAAATAACTCTTGAAATGCAAAATGACCATTTAAGAATAAACTATTGAAACGAACAAATGATTATGAGACATTGACAAAACGCAAAAGACAAGCAGGAATAATTTGAAGAATTTAGGTTAACAACAGGACTCTGTTAATTTTCAGGGCAAAACTTGACTCTTGATTATTTTCAGGCATAAATTGGACTCTGAAGAATTTTGATCACAAAGTGGACTCTGACGAATTTTTGGTATAAAATGGACTCTAATGAAAATTGGTTTGAAAATGGACTCTGATGAAAATTGGTTTGAAAATGGACTCTGTCTAATTTTCACAGATTACAGGTCTTTGATTATTTTCTGGCACAACAGGACTCTGTTAATTTCAGGGTAAAACTCGACTGATTATTTTCAGCATAAATTGGACTCTGAAGAATTTTGAGCTTAAACTGGTTTTTGACTAATTTTCGGTCTTAAATGCATATAAAACTAAATGTCATGGCTAAGATGTCTGTTTTCCTTAACAAAACGTCTAAGACAATATTCTCTGAAAATGGTCTTTTTACAAAATTCGGTCATAAACATATAAATAAACTTCTATGATTATTTGAAACTCTGAAATATTTTCTTAAAACTGAACTCTGAAACATTTGAATTTTTCTCATACGAACTCTTAACAAACTTCTATGACAATATTTTCCTCATAAGAAACCTTAACAAACTTCTATGACATTATTTTAATCATAAGAACTCTTAACAAACTTCTATAATCTCAGAAATTATTTTTCTCATAAGAATTCCTTAATTCCAAATCTGTGACTGGCCAAATTTACCTGAAACCCACTACACCGTATGGGCCTCATTCAAAAGTTCGCTGAATCCGGCGTGTCGTTTTGTCCTCTTCCCTATTTTACCTGAAACCCCCGACACCGTAAGGGCCCCTAAAATGCGTGAATTGAAAACTGGTAAAATGTGTCCATAGAGTTTACCCCAAAACTGCGTGACTTAAAAACGAAATTTCTAAATTTTTTCTATAAGATTTTCCTATTTATTTTCCTCATAAAAACTCTTAACAAACTTCTATAATCTCCGAAATTATTTTTCTCATAAGATCTCCTTAATTCCAAATCTGTGACTGCCCAAATTCACCTGAAACCCCTGGCGGTCTACACACGATATTTGAATTTCCCCCATAAGAACTCTTAACAACTTCTATGACATCATTTTCATCATAAGAACTCCTAACAAATTTCTAAAACCTCAGAAATTATTTTTCTCATACGAATTCCTTAATTCCAAATCTGTGATTGCCCAAATTTACCTGAAACCCCTGACGCCATATGGGCCTCTTTTCCAAATTTACCTGAAACCCCTGACGACATATGGGCCTCTTTTCCTGAAAAAAAGAGGCCCATATGTTGTCATCCCTACTACTCAGTACTGATATCTACCACCATCGGTACTGATATCTCCCACCACCAGTACCATGGCAGGAATAACAAGAGCAAGGGCCTCATGAGAGAGCTCAACTATCCAATGGTTGAGAGTCGTTGGTATTGTCCAGTCGTTAGACTCTGTGGCTGGAGGGATCTGTGGCGGATTAAGGAGTTAGATGATAGAGGCGAGGGGATGGCTGTGGGGAACAGGAAGCAGTAAAATGTATGTGTTGCAAGGGAGACACTTGCAATAACAAAAACAGTGGGTGTAGACGGGGCCTGAACACAAGAACACCCTTAATAGTATAGTTCCCAGCACCCAGTGCTCTCTTAAGGTGTACTGGGTGCTGGGAGCCAGAACTATTTCTCATTCATGTTAACGTCATGTCTTCTGGAGTTGAGTCCTATATATTAATGGTTACAAACGCTGGGAAGTTAATGAGAGGCGTTGAGACAGATGACGATTGAAAATTTCTCCAAGATGGCTTAGACAAGCTGCAGGTTCGAGAAATGGTTTCTGGATTTCAACACCAGCAAGTGTAACGTGGTGGAAATATGAACAGGTGACAGGAGACTCAGGGTGCACAAGGAGAACCACCTCCCTATAGCGCCTATAAGGGGCATTATAGGCGTTATAGGGAGGTCCTTCCCTATAAGGGACCTGAGAGGGAACACAACACTTACCTCTGGAGGTCCACTTAAGGTGTGCTGCCACTTAGTGGAGTCGTCCTCTAAAGAAAACACTTAAGAAACCTAAAAAAAAAAAGATCTGAACATAGGAACGAGGTTCGTCCCATAATTTGCGAGGTCTTGGGCATGAAGAAAGACGGAAAGAACTATCCGTGACGTGGCAAGAAAAGAGGAGAGCAATAGAGGACACATGATACAGACATATAAAATACTAAGTGACAGAGTGGCAAAGTAGGAAAGGTTAATACTGAACACCAAGAGAACAAGAAGCACGGAGGGAAGCCTCAGTAACATGTGACTCACACACATGTTACCAAGAGTTCTTGTAGCGTGAAAGTTGTTGGAAAATAATGGAATGAACTCAAGTAGGAAGTTGTAGAAATGAACAGAGCAACGGTCTCGCTTGATGCAGGTCGGCGTTCAATCCCCGACCGTCCAAGCGTTGGGCACTAGTCCCCCCCCTCCCCCCCCTCGTCCCATCGCAAAATCCTTATCCTTCCTAGTGCTATATAGTCTAATGGCTCGGCGCTTTCACCTGATAGCTCCCTTCCCTTCCATTCACAATTCTAACACTACATATGTTAGGGGAAATAGTCGGGAGTCACTATATTAGACAATTTCGCCTAGACAGGCGGAGTCCAAGAGCTAAAGGTCCGTCCTGCGGGCACAAAGAGATGAGGAAAACTAGTTAAAACTCCCCACACAGACGGCATCTTAGACACCAAACAGACGATTAAAGTACTCACTCTAAATATTATGAGACTGAACGAAACGTAGAGGGAGGTAGGAAACAGGGAACTATTAAGCCCATTGTCGATTTTTTTAAATTATTTTCTACCACAGACGTGGCCACACAGTTACAATGCTAACCAGCATATATACATTTTCTTCTGTCCTCCATGGACAGGGTTAGAGATGTGCTAAACATATAGTTCAAGGGTTTATTGAACAATCAACCACAGAAGGTGATTCAGTGCTTTTAAAATGCTAAGCTAACCTACATACGTAAATACATAGATACAGAGTTTATCGAATTAACAGTTTCAAATTATTTCGCACAGATAGACATCTTAGAGGAGGAGGAGGAGGAGCTGCTATATGTGAGGACAAAGTTAACGTCTTGTGTGAGAGAGTCGGGACAAACACCTTTATACTCACACACTGTTTGGTTACACTTATTGGTGAATAATAATTATAATGTAAGAGCAGGAGTTACACGGCCCCAGACTTGTGGAGTCTGGCAGCACCGTGTGTACGGTGGTGAGAGTTACTGGCACTGTGCAGTGGCTGTTGCTCCCTGGACAATACCCTGGACAATACCCTGGACAATACCCTGGACCATACCCTGGCCAATACCCTGGACAATACCCTGGACAATACCCTGGCCAATACCCTGGACAATACCCTGGACAATACCCTGGCCAATACCCTGGACAATACCCTGGACAATACCCTGGCCAATACCCTGGACAATACCCTGGACAATACCCTGAACAATACCCTGGACAATACCCTGGCCAATACCCTGGCCAATACCCTGGACAATACCCTGGCCAATACCCTGGACAATACCCTGGACAATACCCTGGCCAATACCCTGGACAATACCCTGGACAATACCCTGGACAATACCCTGGCCAATACCCTGGACAATACCCTGGACAATACCCTGGCCAATACCCTGGACAATACCCTGGACAATACCCTGGCCAATACCCTGGACAATACCCTAGACAATACCCTGGCCAATACCCTGGACAATACCATGGACAATACCCTGGACAATACCCTGGACAATACCCTGGTCAATACCTTGGTCAATACCCTGAACAATACCCTGGCCAATACCCTGGACAATACCCTGGACAATACCCTGGACAATACCCTGGCCAATACCCTGGACAATACCCTGGACAATACCCTGGACAATACCCTGGACAATACCCTGGACAATACCCTGAGACAGAGTATTGAGACAGAGGTCCAGTAGCTGTGAGGACAGAACAGCTGGTGGAGGACAGCTGTGAGGACAGAACAGCTGGTGGAGGACAGCTGTGAGGACAGAACAGCTGGTGGAGGACAGCTGTGAGGACAGAACAGCTGGTGGAGGACAGCTGTGAGGACAGAACAGCTGGTGGAGGACAGCTGTGAGGACAGAACAGCTGGTGGAGGACAGCTGTGAGGACAGAACAGCTGGTGGAGGACAGCTGTGAGGACAGAACAGCTGGTGGAGGACAGCTGTGAGGACAGAACAGCTGGTGGTGGACAGCTGTGAGGACAGAACAGCTGGTGGAGGACAGCTGTGAGGACAGAACAGCAGGTGGAGGACAGCTGTGAGGACAGAACAGCTGGTGGAGGACAGCTGTGAGGACAGAACAACACCTGCAGCAGCTGCTGGGAGGAGTCTCACAGGGACCAACAGTGTGGTCCACCACAGGGACCAACAGTGTGGTCCACCACAGGGACCAACAGTGTGGTCCACCACAGGGACCAACAGTGTGGTCCACCACAGGGACCAACAGTGTGGTCCGCCACAGGGACCAACAGTGTGGTCCACCACAGGGACCAACAGTGTGGTCCACCACAGGGACCAACAGTGTGGTCCACCACAGGGACCAACAGTGTGGTCCACCACAGGGACCAACAGTGGACCAGAGGGACGTCACATCACTGGACATCTCCTCCATCAGTGTACTGACGTCCTCACACTGAGAGCCTTGTCACCCTTGTCATTTAGAGCTTGAGCCGTTAATGATGACAAACACACCCCCAGAGCCTCAGATCTCCTCCCCTAACACGCTTAAAGTAGAAATATTTCATGTTTTTTTTTTAGTTTTAGGATATCATATTATTTATTGCATTTTTCGAATTTTGATGTAATGATATCTTTACGATGCTTATATTAGGTACAAGGTGTACAGTATATGGGGAGCATAATTAGTGATGTGATCCTTGCAAATTATGATTTACTGAATAATTTTTAAAGTATATTGATTTGCTGGAAGAGGTAACCGGCGACGCCCGGGTCTCTTACTCTCTCTTTTGTCCGGTCCAACCCGAGCCTGGACCGGTTCGCGCTCTGCGTTAACCGGTCCGGCCCAAATTTATTATTATTTCTTTGTTTTGATGAAGTAGCAATATTGCAGATCACTAGCGGGGGGGGGGGGGGGGGGTGTAGCGAGGGGGGGTGTTGCGAAGGGGGGGGAGCAAAGTCCTGCGTGTGAGAAGTTTATTTAAGTCAGTGATGAACCAGCACTGAAATCATGCTTAGGATATATTAATCTTTTCGCATGTAACCCCCCATTTTGGGTGAGAACATTTGACCCATAACATACAGTTCCTTTAATATTCATTGTATTATTAATTAAAACATCCATAGGACACTAGTTGATGGAGTAAAATATTCAACCATTAGCTCTACCCTGTTGTCCACTTTTTCTCAAAAAGTGGCGGTCCTTCATAAGCTATCGAAAATAGTATTAATTTCATTGATTTACATGAGTCAAGTTTTCCCACACAAAATTTTGGTCACTTCGGACCGGATGAATCATAATCAATGCTAAATCTTTACAGGTTCTCAGAGCCCCAAAAAATATGGTCCTTCGAACCTAGATTGATAGCTGAGAATCAAGTTATCCTCAATCATAACTAATTATTTACTAACACCAATCATTATGCGTTACCATTATAATGCTATACAAATATTTCATATGCGGCTCTCAGCAGACTTTCCATATTATAGCTTAAACCACATTAAATGTATAATTACTGATTCACCCATGTCAGTAAATTCATAAATATTTCAGGGTCCAGTATACTAACCAAAATTACTGATCCCATAAATTAATTAATCATTACTAACCCTGATAACATTATATTCCTCAATTAGAAAGTACAGCCACGTGTTAAACATTGTTTACGGCAGTAGAATACTTGCCAAACACAATTCATTAAATTAAAATTGTGTTCATTAAATGTCTTATACACGTATTTCTTACAAGTGTATATATTATATAACATTACAAAAATCCCCAAAACATAGCACTATTTTACACATTATTGCACCACATTTATTGTAGTTATGCCATCCCAACAGAGGTAGGATATTTCAGACTGCAATTGTACGGAGATTTGTACAAATTCAGCCTAAACCATTAGGTGCATTAATAGGTAGAATTATTACCTAACTAGTACTGTGTTAGACAGTGCTGGTGTATTATTATTTTACATTGTGCTGACCCTAAGTAGGGTGGATCTATTTTTATTAATTGTGTAAATTCTCATTATTATATTCACCTTTGAGTGTTACTGAAGGTCACTATATCCATCCAAAGCCGATAATGAAGAGCTAAGTCGAGGAAATCCCATAGTGATACTCAAGTACTACTCAAATCATAGTTACTTATTATTAGGTAGGTAACCCAACCTCCAAACGAGGTAAATTACAATCAGCCTATTCAAGAATATATTAGGCTGTTAATAACCATAACTGCTCTATATATATATGAGCAAGTACCATAGCTCTCCAAGTAGCTATATAAGCCCTATAAGGCTCAAACCCATAGCCAATATGGCTACTCCAGAAAAAACTGGAAGAATCTTGAAAGGTTTTCAGAGTCACTTCTCAAGACTACTTGACAAATGTGATAACTGGTTAGGAACTAACCCAGTTGATATTATCAGGCTAAGAATTTCCACAAAGGTGGCTAGCCAAAAATATGACCAAGTAAAGGATATAATCGAGTCTTATAGGAACATACTTCTTGTCAGTGATACTGACCCAGACGAATTGGGTCTCATTGAATCTAACCATACCGACTATGAAGACAAAATTCAGGCCAAGATAGATCATTATTACAAAGTGCTTGCGACATAAAATGTTCCTAATGGGTTAGAACATTTTTATAGTTTACATATACCCAAGCAAGCCAACACCTCAGATGAAATACATGAGCTACCTCAAAATGAGGAGATTCCTCTAATTAAACTAGATCCTTATACTGGATCTTTAATTGTTCAACCTTCATGTTCTACAGTCTCATCTAATACAACTTCGTGTAATGATTCGTTTACGGAGTCTGATCAATATTCAGACAGATCATCTCAATATTCCCTAGAGTCTATAAATTCAATACATGAGGCTACTGAAATAAGCAGTCTCTCACATGAACCCAGAGAAACAAGTGAAGCTGCAACAGCCAATGAATCTGAAACAGAAGATGAGGAAGCAGCTGGAGCTGGAATAGAAGCTGAAGCTATAGGAAAGGCTGAAGTTGTAATTGAAGCTGAGGTTAAACAAGAAGCCTTAAGCAAAACTAGTGATGGTCATAATTACTCACACCAGCCTCCTAGAGTTGATGCTGAACCCATTAGCATCAATCAAGCCATCCAGCTCTCTAGAGCAAGTGCTGATAATGAGAAGACTGTTATAAACCTCGTACACCAATTACTAGACTTATCTCAACCAGATCACACTGTTGACTCCTTACAAGCCTTTAGTTTTCAGCTTGAGTCACTGTTAGGTTCCTTCAGCAAGGAGGTGGATCACCCCACTGCTGAGTGGATGACTAAAATTATCATCCAGATAAAATTATCTGGTGAGATACTCAATGAATTATATACATACCAGAATGGTAATGTTCTGTCAATGCAGGATAAATTAATTGTGTAATATAATTAATAAACAAGCAAACCAGACACTTAATTATTCTGAAATTACAGAAACCGTACCCATATTAGGTTCCTTACCTGAAACTCCTAAAGTGACACAGTCATTAGGTGATAAGGATACTAATCACCAATGTAATAATAACAAGTCAAACACTGATTTATCAGTAAGACCTAAGAACACCAAAAGTGCTCCTAAGAGTCCAATAATTGCTCCCCAGCGTGCAACCATTACTCACAAAAGAATAATTAACAAGCAAATGCAAACAGCAAATCCTTCACAACCTGAAGTTGCAGTTTCACCTAAACCGGTGACCCCTAAACGATCTGTAGGATGGAGATTATGTTTGTTTTCAATCAAAACCATTCTTTGTACAAATGTACTAATTATCCTAATAGAGACACAAGAGTCAGACGACTCAAACAGTTACACAAATGTACTAGGTGTCTCAAATCACATAATGTTAATAGCTGTGACACCCCACTGAACACCTGCAATAAATGTAGACGGGGGCAAGCATCATGCTGCACTGTGCAAATTTGTCAAAAAAAATATTTTAATCTAGAATAGGCAGTAGAGAATGTACACCAGTACAGTGCTGCAAGGTGGGAGAGGTTTACAGTGTAATATCACCAGCGTCTCAAGTGGATACAACCTTGCCTACTGCCCAATTCCAAGTAAACAATAAAGGTACCAAGATCACCACTCGTGGACTATTGATCAAGGATCACAGACAACTTTCATTACTCAGAAAGCAGCAGAGGCACTTAACTTAAAACATATCACACAGGTAAAATTAAACCTGTCAGGGTTCATGATTAATCGAGGACCCCAACATTATTCAGTAGCTCAACCGCTCGTACGTCTAGGTGGTTATGTCAAGGCTATCCAAGCCATTGTTGTAGATCATATACCATTTGACCTAAATCTTAAGGGTCTAAGGTATACAGCCAAGTTCTTGCAGGAACATGGAATTAAATTGGCTGACAACCAGTTAACATTTGACCGCCTTAATGATGTAAATCTACTAGTAGGAGAAGATCACTACTACCAGTTCATCACTGGACATGTAAAACGATTGGGCATGAATATGCTCCAATCTGCAGGTGGCTACTTACTGACAGGTAAAGTTTTTAACCTGAAAAAGCCTATGCCTGCCAACAATAACAGAAATTAGTCATCAGTAAATCAATTCTCCAGCACCAAGCTAAATGAGAAACCCTGCTGAGTAATATACCTAGATTGAGTATAGTACAATTAGTATTCGCCGAGATGTTTCATAGCTCTCAGTGGGAAATCAGTGGTGTGTAACCTAAACAGGTACAAGTCACAGCGACCAAGCCATTAAACCCACTGTAGACCTAGAATTATTCTCGACGAGTAATAATTGATCACACTCAGTCTCCCTAGATAACCAATAATATTAGGCTAGAGAATCTGGCACTCCCTAGGTAATTAATAATATTAGGCTAGAGAATCTGGCACTCCCTAGGTAATTAATAATATTAGGCTAGAGAATCTGGCACTCCCTAGGTAATTAATAATATTAGGCTAGAGAATCTGGCACTCCCTAGGTAATTAGTAATATTAGGGTAGAGAATCTGGCACACAATGCTACCTGCATTTCATAAATTTAACAGTAACACGAAGTCATCAAGAAACTTCTACACATGTAAATTCACCATGACCAAGGTCCATAATACCTGTGCACAATGTTTGCCAAGAGAACCTCATTTATTCAACATTTTCTGCACTACGAGTTAGTGAAAATATTCCATTAAAATTTGTTTGAGCTGTTTTCCTTTCGTTTCTGTTTATTATTGTAGAAGCGCAGCATAAGCAACTTTGCAGACTTACCAATACGTAAGTGAATATACCACAGAGAACTAATTAACCGTGAAACGTTTAGATTGGGAAAACGTTACAAATTATCTTCAAATAGGATTAATAGGAGCAATAATTAAATTTCCAGCAACCTTAGGTTTCCCATCGTTTAATGCATTACCATAAACCATAAACATTGTAACCTAACATACTTAACGAGCTCAATACAGCTCACCCGTGAGTTAGCCTAATAATCGAGCTTTATTGATTATAATTCTTTATAATCAATATAATCAATTATATAATGCTTTATCGTAATAATTCTGCTTTATTGCTCCCCATGCAAATTCGAGCACAATACTGCTCATGATGATGATCGAATGCTTAAATGCTCCGTGCGCTTATTCGAGCTCATTACTGCTCACCAGGCTAACCCGAGTACATTACTGCTCACAATGTTAACCCGAGTACATTACTGCTCACCAGGTTAACCCGAGTACATTACTGCTCACAATGTTAACCCGAGTACATTACTGCTCACCATGTTAACCCGAGTACATTACTGCTCACCATGTTAACCCGAGTACATTACTGCTCACCATGTTAACACCAGTACATTACTGGTCACCATATTAACCCGAGTACATTACTGGTCACCATGTTAACCCGAGTACATTACTGCTCACCATGTTAACACCAGTACATTACTGGTCACCATATTAACCCGAGTACATTACTGCTCACCATGTTAACCCGAGTACATTACTGCTCACCAGGTTAACCCGAGTTCATTACTGCTCACCAGGTTAACCCGAGTACATTACTGCTCACCATGTTAACCCGAGTACATTACTGCTCACCATGTTAACCCGAGTACATTACTGCTCACCATGTTAACCCAAGTACATTACTGCTCACCAGGTTAACCCGAGTACATTACTGCTCACAATGTTAACCCGAGTACATTACAGCTCACAATGTTAACCCGAGTACATTACAGCTCACAATGTTAACCCGAGTACATTACTGCTCACAATGTTAACCCGAGTACATTACTGCTCACCATGTTAACCCAAGTACATTACTGCTCACCATGTTAACCCGAGTACATTACTGCTCACAATGTTAACCCAAGTACATTACTGCTCACCAGGTTAACCCGAGTACATTACTGCTCACAATGTTAACCCGAGTACATTACAGCTCACAATGTTAACCCGAGTACATTACTGCTCACCATGTTAACCCAAGTACATTACTGCTCACCATGTTAACCCGAGTACATTACTGCTCACCAGGTTAACCCGAGTACATTACTGCTCACCAGGTTAACCCGAGTACATTACTGCTCACCATGTTAACCCGAGTACATTACTGCTCACCATGTTAACCCGAGTACATTACTGCTCACCAGGTTAACCCGAGTACATTACTGATTACCATGTTAACCCGAGTACATTACTGCTCACCAGCTTAATCCGAGTACATTACTGCTCACCATGTTAACACCAGTACATTACTGGTCACCATATTATCCCGAGTACATTACTGGTCACCATGTTAACCCGAGCTCATTACTGCTCACCATGTTAACCCGAGTACATTACTGCTCACCATGTTAACACCAGTACATTACTGGTCACCATATTAACCCGAGTACATTACTGGTCACCATGTTAACCCGAGTACATTACTGCTCATCATGTTAACACCAGTACATTACTGGTCACCATATTAACCCGAGTACATTACTGCTCACCATGTTAACCCGAGTACATTACTGCTCACCAGGTTAACCCGAGTACATTACTGCTCACAATGTTAACCCGAGTACATTACAGCTCACAATGTTAACCCGAGTACATTACTGCTCACAATGTTAACCCGAGTACATTACTGCTCACCATGTTAACCCAAGTACATTACTGCTCACCATGTTAACCCGAGTACATTACTGCTCACAATGTTAACCCAAGTACATTACTGCTCACCAGGTTAACCCAAGTACATTACTGCTCACAATGTTAACCCGAGTACATTACTGCTCACCATGTTAACCCGAGTACATTACTGCTCACCATGTTAACCCGAGTACATTACTGCTCACAATGTTAACCCGAGTACATTACTGCTCACCATGTTAACCCGAGTACATTACTGCTCACAATATTAACCCGAGTACATTACTGCTCACCATGTTAACCCGAGTACATTACTGCTCACAATATTAACCCGAGTACATTACTGCTCACCAGGTTAACCCGAGCATACCACTGCTCACCAGGTTAACCCGAGCATACCACTGCTCACCAGGATAACCCGAGCATACCACTGCTCACCAGGTTAACCTGAGCATACCACTGCTCACCAGGTTAACCCGAGCATACCACTGCTCACCAGGTTAACCCGAGCATACCACTGCTCACAATGTTAATCCGAGCATAACACTGCTCACCAGGTTAACCCGAGCATACCACTGCTCACCAGGTTAACCCGAGCATACCACTGCTCACCAGGTTAACCTGAGCATACCACTGCTCACCAGGTTAACCCGAGCATACCACTGCTCACCAGGTTAACCCGAGTATACCACTGCTCACAATGTTAACCCGAGCATACCACTGCTCACCAGGTTAACCTGAGCATACCACTGCTCACCAGTTTAACCCGAGCATACCACTGCTCACCAGGTTAACCCGAGTATACCACTGCTCACAATGTTAACCCGAGCATACCACTGCTCACCAGGTTAACCCGGGCATACCACTGCTCACAATGTTAACCCGAGCATACCACTGCTCACCAGGTTAACCCGAGCATACCACTGCTCACTATGTTAACCCGAGCATACCACTGCTCACCAGGTTAACCCGAGCATACAACTGCTCACCATGATAACCTTGCAATTATTATTGCTCACCATTCAGCTAGAGTGACACTACTAAGAATTAGTAAGTTGTTACAATTAGCTTAGTCCTCTACTTAGGTAGGTTAGAAAATTAAACCATCTATTTAGGGACAGGGGTATTAGGGACATTATTTTGTCAACTGAGTATCAGCTGAATCTGTACTCATAATCAAATACACTTGACTACTTATAGAGACTGATTTAGTCAAATTAAATTCTCATCTAAAGTTGAGGATGTAGTAATGAGTTTCTAGTGATATGCCTGTGAGCTGTAATTCAATTAGCTTATAAGTCAGAATGACTAGGCTACTAATGTCACTGTCGACTCTAGAATCTTCCTTGATTTAATGAGTAACCATATTCAGTTCTCTAATATTACATTACCTTTAGCTAATTAAAAACTTAGTTATATCATTAGTCAGAATGACTGCTGAACCAGATTGCATATTAAATCAAATTTAATTCTGCCTCAGTGCAGACATTTGAACATTTGAGTTTGGTGTAATCATGATGCTCAGTGATGTGTTATTGTCTAGTAACTCAACAGTGACAAGTCACAGTGACCCTAGACAGTGACCTTACTGTAGTATCGAAGTCTCCTTGTGTTACGGACCCGAGTCCATCGTCAGAGCACGGAGCAGTGACATAACGCCATCTGTGAGTCCGCTCCCGAAACCCCATCCAAATGGACGACGCCATCTAGTGATGACGAGAGACGCCGGCTATACGTGCTGGATTCCCGTCTTAATTGGCTCGTGGAATAGCCACTGCTGACCTCTGGTGAGGTGGTGCTTAGACAGTAACGCCATCTATGGAGTGGAGAGGTGGACGTTTGTGTCTAAGCTTGTAACTGAGGTTCCCTAGAGCATCCCAGTATTAATGACGTATCTGATTGCAGAGTCGACCTGGGACTGCTGTGTTGGACGATGGATCAGTCTACCCAAGGCAGCCAAGGTCTCTTCACGAGTCTGCTTTGAAGAAGCTGTGAGTCAGCCCCGGACGAACTCTGTTGAGAGTGTAATAGCCTGCCTGAGGCATGGCGGTGTCGGGAATCGCCTTATCCGTGGCTGGCTGGTGGAAGAGACTAGCCACTGTGGTGCTTAGTGAGGAGAGTGATCAGCGGGATCACACGAGGATCCTGCTTAGGGCTCGCAACCCTAGTATCGGTCGTGGAGTGGCCTACACAGCGGAGCTGATCGGTACCTGCCAGCTACAGGCTGGATTGTGGTTGAAGGCCTCCACGACGAAGCACCCAGTGGGACTGTGATTTGGCTGGCCTGTGGCCAGGGTAGATTAGTCATAGTCATAGTGGATTCATCGTGGGCCACGGAAGAAGGAACCAGGGTTACCCAGAGTGAGCACCGTCGAGCATCCAGTGTCTTCGGAGGAAGACGAACCTGTACATAATTGTGTAGTTATAATCCCCGCGTGTGACTCTTATTTATTTATTTATACATGGTGGTGGAAATATATATATAAATTGGAATATTTGTATCCCTCCCCCTTTAGTTTAACTTGCGTTACGGAACACACCACTTGAAAGCCTCTACTAACTTGGGGCCGGATTCCCAAACTCTACTACCATCAGAGAAAACTCTACTACCCGGTTGCGTCCCAGTAGGGTCGTAACATAATTGGCATCCCCAACGGGATCCGACCAAATGTCAAGTATGTTTGACAGGGGTGGTGATGTAGAGCAATCCCGTGTAAATACTTCCCCCTGTTTATAATTATTTGGACGTTGTACGTCCTGTGCGGTGCTCACTGTGATTTAGTGCAATATTGTAGAGTGCAGTGCCCGGTGTGATTACGTGTAATATTGGCAAGTGCAGTGCTAGGTGCGATAAAGTGCAACATTGGCGAAGTACAGTGCTCGGTGTGTTTAGTGCTCAAGTGAAGCGGTGTATAAAGTGCTCGTGCACCACTTAAGTGACAATGGCGTAAAAAGTAACCCTTGAAGATCTGGACGATGTTCAGGACTTTCTGAACAAGGAGGACTGTCTTGCCAGATTGAAATATTTGGGAAAACAAGAACTGGTGCTAGTAAGCGCATATTTGGAGATAAAAATACGCGAAAGTGACTCCCGTGTTGAGATCTTGTCAAAGGTCCACAAACATTTAAAGGCCTGGGAGAAACAGGAAAGCGAGGCACAGAGTACAAAGGAAAGTGAGGAGGTAGCTTCCACTGAAAAGGAAGATAAAGGTAGTGACATTGAAAGTGATGAGAGTGAACTGAATGTAAGTTTACTCACTGTGAAAATGCGTGAATTAGAGATCCACTGTGAAATAGAATGGAAAAAGCTAGAACTCGCTAGAGAGAGAGAAGAGAAAGTGAGAGAGAGAGAAGATAAGAAGTTAGAACTGGAAAGAGAGAGACAAGAAAAAGAAATGGAAATGAAGCGTTTAGAATTACAAGAAAGGAAAGAAAAGCGAGAAAGGGAAGAAAGAAGAGAAAGAGAACGAGAAGAGAGAGAAAAAGAAGAGAAACGAGAGATAGAAGAGCGAGAAAGAGAGAGAGAAGAGCGAGAAAGAGAGAGAGAAGAGCGAGAAAGAGAGAGAGAAGAGCGAGAAAGAGAGAGAGAAGAGCGAGAAAGAGAAGAAAAGGAGAAAGAAAGAAGACACGAGTTAGAAGTATTGCGACTAGGCGGTCAGAGGAAAACAACGGAAACGAGTAGTTTCGATCCGGTAAGGAACATCAAAATGGTCCCGAAATTCAACGAAAAGGAAGTTTCGAAGTTCTTCGCTGCTTTCGAGAAGGTTGCAGCCTCTTTGGAATGGCCAAAGGAGAATTGGGTCATCATGATACAGTCCGTCTTGACTGGGAAGGCCCAAATCGCCTACTCCACACTGTCCCTTGATGACTCCTGTGATTATGACAAGGTGAAGAAGGTAGTGCTCATGGCTTACCAATTGGTACCTGAGGCTTACAGGCAGAAGTTCAGAAACCTGAAAAAGACCTCGGAGCACACGTTCACCGAGTTTGCGACCATCAAGGAACGGCTTTTCCAGGAGTGGTGTGCCTCTCGGAAGGTGAGAACGAAAGAAGAACTCGAACAGCTCGTTTTGTTGGAGGATTTTAATGAATGTCTGTCTGGGGATCTGAAGACATACCTAGAAGAGCAACAGGTAGAGACCTTAAGTGCAGCAGCCACTATGGCTGAAGAATACATCTTAACGCATAGGTCTTCCACTAGGTATGTCCCTAGGAATTACCCACGTCTGTTTGGCAAACCTCGTCAAGAAGAGGAGAGACCCGCCCCACAAAGCGCTATGAAGACGCCCCCAAGTAGCCCCCGAAGGATAAGTCCTAGCAGTCCGAAACACCGGAGTCCAAGGAGGAATGTAGTGTGTTGGACTTGTGGGCAAAAAGGACACGTTGCTGTTATGTGCCGAGGCAGAAGAGGTAGCGGTCCACGTAGGGAGGTGATGCTGATGGGCTGTGCGACACCACCAGTGGGAACCCAGTCTCTGATGACTAGTCAGGAAGGACTAGGATTGTTTGCCCCTCACACTTCAGGCGGGTATGTAACGAGTAATCATACTGGTAGATCGGTTGTAGTGCTCAGAGATAGTGGAGCAGCCCAGTCCCTGATCGTGAGAGACTCGTTACCCGAAGGAATGAGTGTAGACGAGAGACAAAAGGTTGTCCTGGTTGGGTTTCCTATGACGCGGTACGTTGCCCCCTTAGTGCCGATACATCTAGACTCGCCTTACTTCAGCGGCACATGTGCGTTGGCAGTAGTTGATACCCTGCCTATAGCTCTGATTGACGTAATACTAGCCAATGACTTGGTGACAGGTTGGAGCAACAATCGTCTCAAGATTGTGGACGAGTCAGCCGGAGCAGCTAAAGGGTCTGAGGTAACAGCAGGCATTGGTAATATCAAAGTACAGGTAGACGTACAACTACTTAACTTGTCTAATTCTTCCTCTCACCAACAGATAGACAGCATTCTAACAGATTCTGCCAATTCTTCTCCCGACAAGAAACATGAGGTTATGGTGACAGGAGCGACTGAGCGAGAGGAGGGGCCTCGTGTACAAGTACCCACAGATACCCAAGAGTCTGGAGTGAAGGCACCTGAGTACTTGCGGTATGGCAAGGTACAACGTTCAGTGAACCGGCCAGAGATTCCCCAGACGTCAAAGGTATGTGAGGTAAGTGCACAGGCTCTAGTGCCCTCTTTGATCCAAGCCAAGCTAATGGAGATCGCCAGCTATAGACGTGATAGGCTCATGAAGTTTATTCCCAAATGTTTCTTGGCGGTATTTTGTTTAACTCTCCTATGTATTCTAAGTAAGGACCAGTGGATGACCCGACAGATGATGGCTCCTATGAACATCATGAAGAGACCCCAGGGATTGGAGGCTTGCACTGTGAGTGTTGCAGTCGAAGAAGGGACCTGGAAGGTGATGGTGGATACAGGAGGTATGGGAAATGATATTATGAGTGACTGTTTCCGACAGGTTGACAACCCCCCCCCCTCCCCCCGTATGATTGCTGCGCCTGGATTCAGCATTATACGGAACGTTGGTCGACATGATGGTGGCAGACCAGACACCATCTTGAATGTACAAGCAGCTCTGTTGAACGGTTATGATGTAAGTACTGACTTAACAACTATCGCTGTCACTCCAAATTATCAGACCCCTGTATTCCAGATTCCCGTCTCCCTGAAGGACTACCGGACCGGTGTAAGAAATGCCGTCTGTGACCAGCCATCAACGGTGCCACGACACAGGGAGGTGTCGATTCCCATCACATCACGCCTGTGCCGATCCTTACTCGAGACGTGTAAGATGATTATGCCCCTGATTGCTATCTCAGTGAGGTTGTGGGAAGGCACGTCAGGCAGGACATCACCTATGATCCTCAAGTTTTCCTTGTGCCAGATTCTCCAATTAGGGCAGTTTTGCGGACAATTCATCCTCGCCACTCCAGTTCATAGTTTATGTAAGTCCGTTTGGAGTTGTACCCACGTACTAATTTGGTTTGTTTTTTCTTTTATAGAAACCCAAACCAAATTCTTTTTGGTGGGGAGGTGTTACGGACCCGAGTCCATCGTCGGAGCACGGAGCAGTGACAACAATGCCATCTGTGAATCCGCTCCCGAAACCCCATCCAAATGGACGACGCCATCTAGTGATGACAAGAGACGCCGGCTATATGTGCTGGATTCCCGTCTTAATTGTCTCGTGGAATAGCCGCTGTTGACCTTTGGTGAGGTGGCGCTTAGACAGCAACGCCATCTATGGAGTGGAGAGGTGGACGTTTGTGTCTAAGCTTGTAAGTGAGGTTCCCTAGAGCGTCCCAGTATTAATGACTTATCTGATTGCAGAGTCGACCTGGGACTGCTGTGTTAGACGATGGATCAGTCTACCCAAGGCAGCCAAGGTCTCTTCACGCAAACCGTTCTCGCAAATTCGTAAAGTCAATATTGACTTATTAACTATGTGCATAGGTGATATACTAAACATAATAGATACCCTTAAAAAGATTCATAGAAAACACCGACCTTACCTAACCTTGTTAGTATCTTAAGATAAGCATCTTATTGCTTCGTAATTACAATTATTACTTATCCTATACCTATTATAGGTTAGGTAATAATTGTAATTACGAAGCAATAAGATGCTTATGCTTATTGGCTTTCTGACAGTCCAAAAATATGCAGTCAGCCCTCCCTTCTCTTTCTTGCCTTATTTTTGTTGCCTGGTCGTAGAATTCAAGTAACCCTGTGAGGCAGGACCTGCCATCCCTGAAACCATGTTGATGCTGTGTTACAAAGTTCCTTCGCTCCAGATGCTCCACTAGTTTTTTTCGCACAATCTTCTCCACCATCTTGCATGGTATGCAGGTTAGGGACACTGGCCTGTAGTTCAGTGCCTCCTGTCTATCCCCTTTCTTGTATATCGGGACTACGTTAGCTGCTTTCCAAATATCTGGCAGTTCCCCTGTTGCCAGTGATTTGTTATACACTATGGAGAGTGGTAGGCACAGTTCTCCTGCTCCTTCATTTAGAACCCAAGGGGAGATTCCATCTGGGCCTATAGCCTTTGTCACATCCAACTCTAGTAAACACTTCCTTACTTCCCCGCTGGTAATCTCAAACTCTTCCAGTGGTTCCTGGTTAGCTATTCCCACACTTACCTCTGGAATTTCTCCTTGCTCTAAGGTGAAGACCTCCTGGAATTTCTTATTCAATTCCTCACACACTTCCTTGTCATTTGTAGTGAATCCTTCCACCCCTATCCTTAATTTCATGACCTGTTCCTTTACTGTTGTTTTTCTCCTGATGTGGCTATGCAACAATTTAGGCTGAGTCTTTGCCTTGCTTGCGATGTCATTTTCGTATTGTCTTTCTGCCTCTCTTCTCATCCTGACATAGTCATTTCTGGCATTCTGGTATCTTTCCCTGTTCTCCAGTGTCCTGTTATTCGGTTCCTTGTTCTCCCAGTCAATCCTTCCGTGATTAAAGTCACCCATGATGAGCAGGTGGGATCTATTTCTACAGGCAGCAGAGGCTGCCCTCTCAATTATAGTGTTAACTGCCATGTTGTTGTTTTCATACTCTTGACTGGGTCTTCTGTCATTTGGTGGAGGGTTGTATATTACTGCTACTACTATCCTTGGTCCTCCCATTGTCATGGTGCCTGCTATGTAGTCTCTGAACTCCTCACAGCCCGGGATGGCCATCTCCTTAAAACTCCATTCCTTTCTCATGAGTAGGGCCACTCTGCCTCCTCCCCTACCTTCCCTCTCTTTCCTTATTACTGTGTTCTCCTGGGGAAACACGGCATTCGTTATGATTCCAGAGAGTTTTGTTTCAGTGAGTCCGATCACATCTGGGTTAACTTCCTGTGCTCTTTCCCTTAGTTCACTTGTCTTGCTTGTGATCCCATCTATGTTCGAGTACATCATCCTGAAACTGACTCTCTTCTGCTTCTCCTCTGGGGGGGACCTTTGGGATCTGGGGTGAGTGGGAGCTGGGGAGGCCTGGCACGGGGAGACTGGTGGAGGAGGGAGGGCTTGGGGGGTGGGGGAGAGGGGGAAGGTAATGGGGGTGGGTAAGAGGGGGAGGGTAGGGGGGGAGAGTGAGAAGGAGGGGGTTGGAGGGGAGAGTGAGAGGGGGAGGGTTGGGGGAGTGAGAGAGGGAGGGTTGGGGAAGCATGGGGGGAGGAGAGGCTGTGGGGGATAGAGGAGATGGGGGGGCTTGGGGGGGCATGGGGGAAAAAGGAGGGTTGAGGTGGGTGAGGAAGAGGGGAGGGTTTAGGGGAGAGGGAAAGACTTAGGTGGGGTGGGGGAGAGTTGGGGGCTTAGGGGGGTGGGGGAGAAGGGAGGACTTGGGGGTGGGAGAGACGGGAAGGCATGTGAAAGAGGGGAGGGCTTGAGGGATGTGGGAGAAGGGAGGTCCTGGGGAGAGGGGTGAGTGGGAGGAGGGGGTGAGTGGGAGGACGGGGGTGGGTGGGGGGAGAGTGCCCTAGGTGGGTACTTAGTGGGGGGCTGACAGGGGATGGGGCAGGTTGGGTGTCTGTTGGGTAGAATGTGGGAGTGGTGCCCCAATCCCTGTGGCTGTTGCACTGTTTGAGGAGGGTTCCCCATTCCCCTCTGAGATTGTAGGGTTTGGGGTTGTGGCTTCCCGATTCCTTTCGCTCTCCCTGCGCTCCTTGCTCGCGTCTGCTGCCTGCTTTCTCTCTTCCCTTGTCATATCCCTCTGCAGGAATACTCTTTTGAACTTCTCTACATCTGCTAGACAGCTCTTCCTTTCTAACAGTTCCTCTTTCGCGATTTCGCTCATGAATACCACCTTTATCATTCGGTCTCTGTCCTTGTTGTACTTTCCAAGCCTGAAAACCTTTTCAACATTTTGCTCAGCTCCCTCCATCCTTACCTCTTTTAGGATCTCTTTAACCATGTTTTTGTCCTTGTCTCTCCGCTCCTTTGGTCTGGTCCCTGTTTGCTCTTTAATGCCTGCTACTACTACTGCTCTTTTTCTCTCTATCAGCCGGCTAGTACATCTAGCTGCTTCCTGAGAGGAGGCCACTTCCATGGCAACTTCCTTAACTGCAGACCTAGCTTCAGGGCTCTTTTTAAGCATTTCAGCAAATGAGATCTGGGTTGTGGTGATCCCCTCCACAGTAGCATTCCCATTTCCCTGGGGTACGGTTTGTGCCTGGTATTGTGGAAGAGTCTGCTTTAGGCATCTTATCTCCTCCTTTGCTGCCCTTAGATCATCTTGCAGGTTGGCTACTGTCTCCACCATTACCCTCAGTCCTTCAATGAATTCATTCCGCATTTGCTGGAGTACTTCCTTCATCCAGTCTTCCTGTTTCCCCCCAACCTCTGTGTTTGTTCCAGTTGCGATTGTCCTCATGCGTTTGCCAGCCAGAGTTCGTCTCCCTTCCGTGATTTCCCTATGAGTGTGTGTGTGTGTGAGAGAGAGAGAGAGAGAGAGAGAGAGAGAGAGAGAGAGAGAGAGAGAGAGAGAGAGAGAGACAGACAGAGACAGAGAGAGGGGGGGAGGGAGAGAGAGGGGGGAGGGAGAGAGAGGGGGAGGGAGAGAGAAGGGAGGGGGAGAGAGAGAGAGAGAGAGGGGAGGGAGAGAGAGAGAGAGAGACAGAGAGGGAGAGGGGGGAGGGAGAGAGAGAGGGGGAGGGAGAGAGAGGGGGAGGGAGAGAGAGGGGAGGGGAGAGAGAGAGGGGAGGGAGAGAAAGAGAGGGGAGGGAGAGAGAGAAGGGAGGGAGAGAGAGGGGGAGGGAGAGAGAGGGGGGAGGGAGAGAGAGGGGGAGGGAGAGAGAGAGGGGGAGGGAGAGAGAGAGGGGGAGGGAGAGAGAGGGGGGGAGAGAGAGAGAGAGAGAGAGAGGGGGAGGGAGAGAGAGAGAGAGGGGGAGGGAGAGAGAGGGGGGGGAGGGAGAGAGAGAGGGAGAGGGAGAGAGAGAGGGAGGGAGAGAGAGAGGGGGAGGGAGAGAGAGGGGGAGAGAGAGAGAGAGGGGGAGAGAGCGAGAGAGGGGGGGAGAGAGAGAGAGAGAGAGAGAGAGAGAGAGAGAGAGAGAGAGAGAGAGAGAGAGAGAGAGAGAGAGAGAGAGAGAGAGAGAGAGAGAGAGAGAGAGAGAGAGAGAGGTGTGTGAGTGTATGGGGGGAGGTGGAAGGGGGAAGTGAGGGAGGGGGATGGAGAGGGTGTGTGGGGGTGGATTAGTGCTGGAGGGTTCAGAGAGAGGTTGTGTGTGTGTGTGTGTGTACTCACCTATATGTGCTTGCAGGATCGAGCATTGACTCTTGGATCCCGCCTTTCTAGCTATCGGTTGTTTACAGCAATGACTCCTGTCCCATTTCCCTATCATACCTAGTTTTAAAAGTATGAATAGTATTTGCTTCCACAACCTGTTCCCCAAGTGCATTCCATTTTTCTACTACTCTCACGCTAAAAGAAAACTTCCTAACATCTCTGTGACTCATCTGAGTTTCCAGTTTCCACCCATGTCCCCTCGTTCTGTTATTATTACGTGTGAACATTTCATCTATTTCCACTTTGTCAATTCCCCTGAGTATTTTATATGTCCCTATCATATCTCCTCTCTCCCTTCTTTTCTCTAGTGTCGTAAGGTTCAGTTCCTTCAGCCGCTCTTCATATCCCATCCCTCGTAACTCTGGGACAAGCCTCGTCGCAAACCTCTGAACCTTCTCCAGTTTCTTTATGTGTTTCTTCAGGTGGGGGCTCCATGATGGCGCGGCATACTCTAAGACGGGTCTCACGTAGGCAGTGAAAAGCGCCCTAAAAGCTTCCTCATTTAGGTTTCTGAATGAAGTTCTAATTTTCGCCAGTGTAGAGTACGCTGCTGTCGTTATCCTATTTATATGTGCCTCAGGAGTTAGATTGGTGTCACATCCACTCCCAGGTCTCTTTCTCGAATCGTTACAGGTAGGCTGTTCCCCTTCATAGTGTACTGTCCCTTTGGTCTCCTGTCACCTGATCCCATTTCCATAACTTTACATTTACTGGTGTTAAACTCCAGTAGCCATTTCCCTGACCATCTCTGCAGCCTGTTTAAGTCCTCTTGGAGGATCCTACAATCCTCGTCTGTCACAACTCTTCTCATTAATTTTGCGTCATCTGCAAACATTGACATGTATGATTCCACTCCTGTAAACATATCATTTACGTAAATTAGAAAGAGGATTGGTCCCAGCACCGATCCTTGAGGTACTCCACTTGTTACTGTTCGCCAGTCCGACTTTTCGCCCCTTACCATTACCCTCTGGCTCCTTCCTGTTAGGTAGTTCTTCACCCATACTAGGGCCTTTCCGCTTACTCCTGCCTGCCTCTCAAGTTTGTATAGCAGTCTCATGTGCGGTACCGTATCAAAGGCCTTTTGGCAGTCAAGAAATATGCAGTCTGCCCAGCCTTCTCTGTCCTGCCTTATCCTTGTTACTTTATCATAGAATTCTAAAAGGTTTGTTAGGCATGATTTCCCTGTCCAGAACCCATGTTGGTGCTTGTTTACAAACCCAATGCTCTCCAGGTGCTCAACAAGTCTTAGCCTAATTATTCTTTCAAGTATTTTGCAGGGGATGCTTGTCAGTGATACGGGTCTGTAGTTAAGTGCCTCCTCCCTATCACCTTTTTTGAAAATCGGTACGACATTTGCCTCCTTCCAGCAAACAAATCCCTTCCAACAATGGGAGCTGCTCAGGCTCGGTTGTGAACACTCCATGGAATTTTGCATTCAGTACCTTGCAGATTTCCTTGTCGCTTTCTGTATATGCCCCTTCTGTTTTCCTCAGTCTTGTCACTTGGTCATTTACCGACATCTTCCTTCTTATATGGCTATGTAGTAATTTTGGTTGCTTTTTCGCTTTGACTGCAATATCATTCTCATAATTTCTTTCCGACACTCGTCTTAAGTTAATGTAATCATTCCTAGCTCTGTTACATCTAATCCTGTTGTCCTCTGTCCTTTGTCTTCTGTACTTCCTCCACTCCCTCCTGCTTCTCACTTTTGCTTCCAGACACTGTCTATTCAACCTGTCCTCTTAAAAAGAACGTCAACATTTGCCGTTTGACTCTACGGCTGTTTTTGGACGTTATTTTGTGTAAAACTACGTCTATTATCGCTTCCATGGACTATCTCTTGTTATACAATGAAATACCACACTCATATTATTCTATAACTCACTGACTATGCTCTGATATTTGTTCTTCAAGTAAAAATATATATATTTTTGCCTTAATTAGGCCATAATCCAGAAAATTCCAGCCTATCGATCTTTATATTTAGGAAAACATCTAATAAATTTGGAAATGAATTTTTCGTTCGCCGACAGTTGCCTGTTACTATTTAACCCTCTATGCTTTAATGTCGCTGGTCATTGTGACTTTCCCAGGATTTATATAGGTTTCGTAGTAGCATTTAGTCAGACTACAGTAATTTAACTAATGGGAAACCTCTATAGTTGTCGTAAATTAATAATAATCATTTATAAAATAATAAATTAGCAAACATATGCAACATTTTATGTTACGACTTTTCGGGTAGGCCGTTCTGTTTGTTTACAACCCCAATGGTTCAAAATACACAATACTTTTAATATGTAAGTGACTAAGTATGCTCTAATATATGGTCCTCAGTGAAAATTATCGTTTTTTTTTTTAATTTGTCCATAATGAATAAGTTTCCTTACTGTTGATCTTTATATGAAGAAAAACATCTAAACAAATTGGTATTGTGTTTTCGTTCAGATAAAGTTTCCAGATACTATTTCCTAGTTATCAATTAATGTAGGTGGTTATTTTAATTCGCGGCTACCAGGGGCTTTCTCCCATTGTACAATATAAATGTACTCACTAACTATTCTCTGGTATCTGTTCTTCAAGTAAAATTACCATTTTTTTTGTTTAATTAGTCCATAATTCATAAAATTCCTTCAGGTCGATCTTTAGTTTTAGAAAAACATCTAATCAATTTGGAATTTAATTTTTCGTTCACCTACAGTTACCAGCTACTATTTCATTGTTATATTTTATGTCGCTGGTCATTACGATTTTCCAAGAATTTAAACAGCTAAACAGCAAGTAGCATCTTGTTAGAGTACAGGAATTTACCTATGGAGAACCTCGATAGCTGCCGAAAATTATTAATGATTATATATGGAATTTAAAATAATGAATTATATACCATTTCTTATGTTACGTCTTTGGCGGGTAGGCGGTTCTGCGGGTTTACAACCGAATTGTTTAAAAATCACACTATTTTAAATGTATGAGTCACTAGTATGCTCTGATATATGTTCTGCAATGAAAATAAAGATTGTTTTGTTGTTAATTACTCCATAAATGTGTAATGTGTTAATTCAGTCTAAAATCTTTTTGCAACGTTTATATGCGATATACGTAGCTGGAAACTACCTAATATTTAAAAATAATAGTTACAACATTCTATTAATATATAATGTTGAAATAAATATCACACAAAGTCTGTATATCTGTTTTTAGATGTCTTATAATTTTTTTTAAAATAGTATTAATGATTTTTATGAATCTTGCGTAAAAATTATGTTAATTATTATTAATCTAATTGTTATTATTTTAAGTAAAAGAATTGCAAGTATTCGAATAACCACGGGGTCTCTGTTTGTGTATGAATGCACGGATTTGTTTTTGTTATGAGATGGACGCCTTAGAAAGCATGGTGTAGGCCACCTGTGGCTCGCATCCGATCCCACGATCGTCGTCGCCCCTAAATCAACACAACAGGTATTTAGTATTTACGATTATAATAAGTAATATTTCTTTTATAATAATATTGCAGCAGGTGGTGTAGTGGTAAGACACTCGCCTAGCGTTCCGCGAGCGCTATGTCATGGGTTCGTATCCTGGCCGGGGAGGATTTACTGGGCGCAATTCCTTAACTGTAGCCTCTGTTTAACGCAACAGTAAAATGTGTACTTGGATGAAAAAACGATTCTTCGCGGCGGGGATCGTATTCCAGGGACCTGCCCGAAACGCTACGCGTACTAGTGGCTGTACAAGAATGTAACAACTCTTGTGTAGATCTCAGGTTAGGGGCTAGGCATTTACACTCTTAGGTCAGCAAACTAGCTAGAAGGTTAGACCATTAGACTCCACTCGTCAATCGGGGCCCTGCATGACACAGCTTATCCTAACCTAGCCCAGCTTAAACCATCTTAGCATACTTCATTCTAGCTGTGCATAGTGCTTGCACAGCCTTGCTTATCCTAGTTTACCTCTTCCTAGCCTACCGTAGCCAAGCCTATCCCAGTATACCCTTACCTAGTCTTGCCTAGCCTAACCCTGCCTTGCTTTTAAACATGACCAGTCCTTCCTACCCCTTCCTACCCTAGCCAAGCCCTGACCAGCTTAGCCAAGCCAATCCCTGCCTAGATTTAGCATAGCCTTGCCTTTTTATTAATATATAGAGGGTACCACCTCTGGTTGAGTTTGTAGGAACCCTCCACTTATAGGGTTGAGGGTTCCATATATATATATATATATATATATATATATATATATATATATATATATATATATATATATATATATATATATATATATATATATATATATATGCGAACAAGCCTGAATGGTCCCCAGGACTATATGCGAATGAAAACTCACACCCCAGAAGTGACTCGAACCCATACTCCCAGAAGCAACGCAACTGGTAACTACAGGGCGCCTTAATCCGCTTGACCATCACGACCGTCAAAAGGAAGTGATAGCCGAGGCTATTTGAGCCACTTCCCCGACGGCAACTCGGATGGTAATCTTGGGCATAGCATTTCACCAAATCACCTCATTCTTTGGGGCACACGTGAGGAACACAAATGCGAACAAGCCTGAATGGTCCCCAGGACTATATGCGAATGAAAACTCACACCCCAGAAGTGACTCGAACCCATACTCCCAGAAGCAACGCAACTGGTAACTACAGGGCGCCTTAATCCGCTTGACCATCACGGCCGTCAAAAGGAAGTGATAGCCGAGGCTATATGAGCCACTTCCCCGACGGCAACTCATTTTCATATATATATATATATATATATACATATATATATATATATATATACATATATATATAAATAATGTGTGTGCGTAAACATGCCACGTGTGTGTAAATCACAAAAATTAACACTTGATGAAAAATGTGACAGTGTCAGACCACGGAAGAAGAATTGAAACAGGAATTTCCTTAAGTACTTTCATATATTAATACATCTTCAGAAGGAATAATTTTTTATATAAATTAAATTAAAAAAAATCATTCCTCCATGGTCTGACAATCATATATATATGTATATATATATATATATATATATATATATATATATATATATATATATATATATATATATATATATATATATATATATATATATATATATATATATATATATGTCGTACCTAGTAGCCAGAACTCACTTCTCAGCCTACTATGCATGGCCCGATTTGCCTAATAAGCCAAGTTTTCATGAATTAATGTTTTTTCGTCTACCTAACCTACCTAACCTAACCTAACCTAGCTTTTTTTGGCTACCTAACCTAACCTTACCTATATATATAGGTTAGGTTAGGTTAGGTAGGGTTGGTAAGGTTTGGTCATATATCTACGTTAATTTTAACTCCAATAAAAAAAAATTGACCTCATACATAGTGAAAAGGGTAGCTTTATCATTTCATAAGAAAAAAATTATAGTAAATATATTAATTCAGGAAAACTTGGCTTATTAGGCAAATCGGGCCTTGAATAGTAGGCTGAGAAGTGAGTTCTGGCTACTAGGTACGACATATATATATATATATATATATATATATATATATATATATATATATATATATATATATATATATATATATATATATATATATATATATATAATGTATATATATATGTATATATATATGTATATATATATATATATATATATATATATATATATATATATATGTATATATATATGTATATATATATATGTCGTACCTAGTAGCCAGAACGCACTTCTCAGCCTACTATGCAAGGCCCAATTTGCCTAATAAGCCAAGTTTTACTGAATTAATATATTTTCTCTAATTTTTTTCTTATGAAATGATAAAGCTACCCATTTCATTATGTATGAGGTAAATTTTTTTTTATTGGAGTTAAAATTAACGTAGATATATGACCGAACCTAACCAACCCTACCTAACCTAACCTAACCTATCTTTATAGGTTAGGTTAGGTTAGGTAGCCGAAAACGTTAGGTTAGGTTAGGTTAGGTAGGTTAGGTAGTCGAAAAAACATTAATTCATGAAAACTAGGCTTATTAGGCAAATCTGGCCTTGCATAGTAGGCTGAGAAGTGAGTTCTGGCTACTAGGTACGACATATATATATATATATATATATATATATATATATATATATATATATATATATATATATATATATATATATATATATATATATATATATATATATATATATATAGTGCCACCTGGGTCTTTTCCACCTGGGTCAGCAGGCGGCTTTACAGGGTTAAAACCTCAACATATCAAGCAAATGTTAAATCCTGCGGTTGGTGATGCTGCACAAGATCTTCTTATGGAACTCACAAGGTTCGTCAACATGTGTCTGGCTGGTGAGATACCTGAGGTCATCAGGCCTCTCTTTTTTGGTGCCTCCCTCTGTGCTCTCAAAAAGAAGGACGAAGGAATCAGGCCAATCGCTGTTGGCAACACTCTCCGACGCCTGATTGCCAAGGCTGCTACGAGGGTTGTCAGCCAGCAAGCGGCTGAATTGCTGAAACCAATCCAGCTAGAATTTGGTATCCCCCAAGGCTGTGAAGCGGCTGCCCATGCAGCACGAGCATACATCACAAACATTTCTGATGAAAAGGCCCTGCTCAAACTGGACTTTAAGAATGCCTTCAACATGGTAAGAAGAGATGCAGTACTTTGTGCCGTACATCGCCATTTCCGGCCCCTCTACCCGTTCATACTATCGTGCTACAGTGGCGAGTCAAAACTGCTCTTTGGTGAACATGAAATCAGATCATGTGAAGGTGTTCAGCAAGGTGATCCTCTTGCTCCCCTTCTTTTCTGCTTAGTCTTAAAAGAAATCACCGAAAGCTTGTCCAGCGAGTTCAACATCTGGTTTTTGGATGATGGCACTATAGCTGGCACCGTAGACCACCTCTTGTCAGATATCAGGAAAATAAGGGAGCAAGAAGTAAGCCTGGGTCTCGTCCTGAACCCTTCCAAGTGTGAAGTAGTCTCCTCCAACCCAGACATCGTAGCTAGAATAAGGTCTGCCTTGCCTGGAGCCCATGTCATTAGGGCCGAGAACAGCACCCTCCTTGGAGCTCCCCTCGGGTCTAACGCCATTGAGGAGATCCTCGACAAGAAAATCGCAGACCTTAGGAGGATGGAAGACAGAATAGGTGACATCGATGCCCACGATGCTTTTTATCTCCTCACCAAATGCCTATCCCTTCCGAGGCTAACCTACTTTCTGAGGTGCGCCCCATCTTACAACAACCCAAAGCTTGACGAGTATGACCTCCTACTGAAGACCATGCTGGAAAAAGTTGTTAACCTCTCTCTCAACGAATGCCAGTGGAAACAAGCCACTCTTCCTGTCAGGCTCGGTGGCTTGGGTGTCCGCACCGCCACCCAAATTGCAGTCCCAGCCTTCCTGTCTTCCTCCTCAGCATCAGATGACCTGGTTAAGGAAATTCTACCTGACACCCTGAGTGATGTAGCGGGGATACAGGACCCCCACTACACGGAATGTGACACGAAATGGGGTGCCATGACAGACCCAGCACTCAGACCAGCCATGCCGAAAGCCAAGAAACAATCCAGTTGGGACAGCCCCATTGTAGACAAAGAAGCCACAGCTTTGCTGGAGGCAGCAACAACCCCCAGTGATCGTGCACGCCTCACAGCTGTGCAGGCTCCCCATGCAGGGGACTTCCTTCTGGCAGTCCCTATGTCTGCGACAGGCACACGTCTTCATCCGCAGGAGCTCCGTATTGCAGTCGCTCTCCGCCTTGCTGCCCCTATCCACACTGTTCACAGGTGTATTTGCGGCGAGGCAGATGCTGACGAATATGGATTGCATGGCCTGCACTGTGGAAAATCGGGTGGTTGGCACACTAGACACGACGAAGTCAACGACATCATTAAAAGAAGCCTTGCCTCTGCTCAGTGTCCAGCGGAGAGAGAGCCCCGCAACCTACTGAACCGTGACTCTGTTAGCTTTGCCGGCCGACCAGACGGAATCACACTGCGTCCGTGGAAGGGTGGCAGGCAGTTAGCATGGGACTATACTTGCGTATCCACCCTGGCAACGACATACATCACCCTCTCTGCCGGCACGGCAGGAGCCGCAGCGACACACAGAGAAAAACAAAAGTCAGTCAAGTACAGGCAATTAGATCAAAGGTACAATTTCGTTCCAATAGGGTCTGAGACCCTAGGCCCATGGGGTGAGAGTGCAAGAAGGTTTCTTAAGGATCTTGGTTCCAAGCTCATTGACACCACAAGAGACCCTAGAGCAGCAAGTTTTCTCTTTCAGCGCCTCAGTGTCGCGATCCAGAGGGGAAATGCCCGCTGCATCCTCGGTTCCTGCCCGGCGTCGGAGGAGTTCGAGGAAATCTACAGCCTCTAGGAAGCGAACTTTTTCTTGTGTCCTCTTAATGTTCATTTTTTGTATAAAATCAGATATGTAACTGTATAACCTTGCATAATAAAGTGTACATCATAATAAAAAAAAAAGGGGGTGGTAGGAGAAGTGAACACTCTTTCGTATTCAGAGTTAAATGTCAAGTTTTTCCCTGAGTGCTCTGTGTTCCCTTCTCTGAGGCTGTGGGTCCCTATAATTACACCAGTGGTGGTACCCCCCTATATATATATATATATATATATATATATATATATATATATATATATATATATATATATATATAATGTGTGTGTGTGTGTGTACTTACCTAGTTGTGCTTGCGGTGGTTGAGCTCTGGCTCTTTGTCCCGTATGTATGTATTCATATATATATATATATATATATATATATATATATATATATATATATATATATATATATATATATATATATATATATATATTATATATCCTGCCTGAAATGCTGCGTGTACTAGTGGCTTTACAAGATAGTTCTTATAAAGATAGCATTTTGTGGTTATTCTCTATATCTGGTTCACCTAACAGTAAATAAGTACCTGGGAGTTAGACAGCTGCTATGGGCTGCTTCCTAGGGATGTGTGTGTGTGTGTGTTTGTATTCATGTTGAATTTTACAAAGTAGGAAGAGATGTTTGTAAAAAAAAAAATCAAATATTTTTGAAAGTATAAGTAGATTTGATATTTTTCTTTAATTGTTTATTTCTGCTGTCTCGCCTCCTTTATAAAATGGCATCATTTTTGCTGTTTTAAGGATATCAGGAAAAGTAAGGCACTCCAGAGATTTGTTAACTCCTTCCTAGTGTTGCCTAGCCCAGCCCAGCCTAGACAAGGCAGGCTGGGCATCCTAGCCTCACGCAGCTTAGCCCCAACCTACATGTAGCATCCCAGTCCATCCTAAGTGATCATTACCTTACTGGCTGTGTTTTCTCTTCAGCCCTGAATGTAATGTGGTGGAACATAAGCAGATACATATCAGGTCTTAGAGAATCTGTACTTCATACATTTCTTAATAATGTCTCACAAATATTTAAATAATTAAAAAAAATTGTATAATAACTTCATATTATTCTTGCAATTTATTTTTGCATTTTTTTATACAAAATTTACATTTTAAAAGATTACCTCTATTTTTAGATTGATGACTTGAAGACTACAGTGCCATCCACAGCAAATCATGGTCTTAAAATATCTCCTAGCAATGACGAGACCAATTTTCACAGAGATCAAATTTTTGCTAAGCAGTAGTCACAGGTAAATATATATTATATATATATAATTAACTACTTCATTGCTCAAAGCACCTTTAGACATTCTGAGAGTTGTGCTATTTTGTTAATTAATTAATTAGGCTATATTTTAATGTTTTGTAATGTTTTCATTACTTTTTTTGTTTTGAAATATAAATTGTTGAGTTTTGAAACATTTTGACATTAACTATACCTGAATATTTATAAACAAAAAAATACCAGAACTATGTCCTTGACAATTGCACTAAGAAGTCTTTGCCAAAATCAGGTGCTTAGTGCAGTAGTTAAATTCTTAAAAGTTGTACCAACTCTGGTGCAAGATTAGGGACCCATAGCCTCAGAGAAGAAATAGAGAGTACTCAGAGAAGGCCTTGAATAATAGGCAGGCTGTTTGTGTGTGTTTCGACGGTAAGCTTGCTGACACCATATGTAATTACCTAAGAGTAGTTACAGGATTAGAGCTACGCTCGTGGTGTCCCGTCTACCCAGCACTCTTTGTCACATAATGCTTTGAAACTACTGACGGTCTTGGCCGCCACCACCTTCTCACTTAACTTGTTCCAACCGAGTACCACTCTGTATGCGAAAGGAAATTTTTGTATATTTCTTTGGCATCTTTGTTTAGTTAGTTTAAATCTATGACCTTTTGTTCTTGAAGTTCCAGGTCTCAGGAAATCTTCCCTATCGATTTTATCAATTCCTGTTACTATTTTGTACATAGTGATTTTATCACCTCTTTTTGTTGTCTTCTAGTTTTGGCATATTTAATGCCTCTGACCTCTCCACATAGCTCTTGCCCTTTAGTTCTGGAGCCACTTAGTAGCATGTCTTTGCACCTTTTCCAGTTTGTTGATGTGCTTCTTAAGATATGGGCACCACACAACCGCTGCATATTCTAGCCTTGGCCGAACAAAACTCGTGAACAATTTCTTTAGTATTTCCCCATCCATGAATTTAAACGAAATTCTGAAGTTAGAAAGCGTGGCATAGGCTCCTCTCACAACGTTCTTTATGTGGGCCTCAAGTGATAGTTTTCTATCTAGAATCAACCCTAGACCTCTTTCTTTTATCAGAATTATATAAAGATTTCTCACATAATTTGTAGGTTGTGTGGGATCTATGTTCTATTCCACATTCCATTACATGGCATTTATTCACATTAAATTTCATTTGCCAAGTGGTGCTCCATATACTTATTTTGTCCAGGTCTTCTTGAAGGGCATGACAATCATCTAAATTTCTTATCCATCCCATTATCTTAGCATCATCAGCAAACATGTTTATATAATTCTGTATTCCAACTGGTAGATCATTTATGTAGACAATGAACATTTCTGGTGCATGTACTGTGGTACTCCACTTGTGACACTTCTCCAGTCCGATTGCCTCTGATTACTGCCCTCATTTTTCTATCAGTCAGAAAATTTTTCATCCATGTTAGAAGCTTACCTGTCACCCATCCAAAATTTTCTAGTTTCCAGAACAACCTCTTATGTGGAACTCTGTCGAAAGCCTTTTTTATGTCTAGATAGATGCAGTCGACCCAACTACATTTTTCCTTTAAAATCTCTGTGGCTCAATCATAGAAACTGAGTAAATTCGATACACAGGATCTTCCAGATCGAAAACAATACTGTCTGTGTGATATTATATAATTTCTCTCCAGGTGTTCTACCCATTTAGTTTTTATTATTTTTTTATTTTTCAATCTTTTCACTATTTCACTTGTCAATGATTCAGGTCTATAACTGAGAGGGGTGGGGTCTTCCCTGTTGCCACTTTTGTAGATTGGAACTATGTTAGCCTTTTTCCACATGTTTGCTATGACTCCTGTACACAGGGATGCCTGAAAGATCAGGTGAAGTGGAAGGCTGAGCTCAGATGCACATTCTCTCAGAACCCATGGTGAAACTCCATCTGGACCAACTGCTTTGTTCTTACTTAGCTCCTTTAGCATATTTTCCACTTCATCTCTAGACACCTCTATACGCTCTATGATGTTCTCAGAAATTCTTATTGTGTCTGGTTCTCTTAAGATTTCATTTTGTATAAACACACTTAGGAACTTTTTGTTTAATGTTTCACACATTGCATTATCATTTTCTGTGAATCTGTTTCCTATTTTCAACCTCTGGATATTATCCTTTACCTGCAATTTGTTGTTTATGAATTTGTAGAATAGGCCCAGTTCTGTTTTACATTTATCCATTATCCCTTTTTAAAAATATATTTCTGCCTCTTCCCTTACTGCTGTATAATTGTTTCTCGCATCTTTGTATCGCTGGTATGATTGGGGGTTTGGCTTCTTTCTATATTGATACCTGCTTGATGGGGTTCTGCTCTTCTACTCCCCAAGCCCGGCCCGAGGCCAGGCTCGACTTGTGAGAGTTTGGTCCACCACGCTGTTGCTTGGAGCGGCCCGCAGGGCCACGTACCCACCACATCCCGGCTGATCCGGAACTTCTCTTAGAAAACAGTCCAGTTTTCTCCTGAAGATGTCCACGGTTGTTCCGGCAATATTTCTTATAGTCGCTGGGAGGACGTTGAACAACCGCGGACCTCTGATGTTTATACAGTGCTCTCTGATTGTGCCTGTGGCACCTCTGCTCTTCACTGGTTCAATCTTGCATTTTTTTCCCATATCGTTCACTCCAGTACGTTGTTATTTTACTGTGTAGATTTGGGACCTGGCCCTCCAGTATCTTCCATGTGTATATTATTTGGTATCTCTCTCGTCTCCTTTCTAGAGAGTACATTTGGAGAGCTTTGAGACGATCCGAATAATTTAGGTGTTTTATCTCATCTATGCGTGCCGTATATGTTCTCTGTATTCCCTCTATTTCAGCAATCTCTCCTGCTCTGAAGAGGGAAGTGAATACTGAGCAGTACTCGAGACGGGACAACATAAGTGACTTGAAGAGTACAACCATTGTGATGGGATCCCTGGATTTGAAAGTTCTCATAATCCATCCGATCATTTTTCTGGCCGACGCAATATTTACTTGGTTATGCTCCCTGAACATTAGATCGTCGGACATCATTATTCCCAAATCCTTGACATGCTGTTTTTCTACTATGGGAAGATTCGATTGTGTTTTGTACCCTGTATTATGTTTCAGATCCTCATTTTTGCCATACCTCAAACTTATCACTGTTAAACATCATGTTATTTTCTGCTGCCGAATCGAAAACTTTGTTGACATCTGCTTGTAGTTTTTCGGTCTTTCATTCCATTTTTGTGTCTTTTGGTCTGTGGCCCTCTCAATTTCTGTTGAACCAATCCTGTTTTCTGGCCCTGCATCTCTGTTTTGGTATGAATGTTTGTGTGCCTTCATTGTATATTTTGCAAAATTTGGCATACATTTAATTTACTTCCCTGTCTAGCAACAAGTCTGCCTAATTACTTATTAAAAAAATTTGAAGTTCCCCATAGTGACCTCTCTCTCTCTTGAAATCAAGTTTATCAACTGTTTCAATGTCCCCATTTTCTGTGTGTGTGTGTTTGGAAGCTAAGCTTGCTGATACCATGTGTGTGTGTGTTTGGAGGCTAAGCTTGCTGATACCATGTGTGTGTGTGTTTGGAGGCTAAGCTTGCTGATACCATGTGTGTGTGTGTGTGTGTGTTTGGAGGCTAAGCTTACTGATACCATGTGTGTGTGTGTGTTTGGAGGCTAAGCTTGCTGATACCGTGTGTGTGTGTGTGTGTTTGGAGGCTAAGCTTGCTGATACCATTTGTTTGTGTGTGTTTAGAGGCTAAGCTTGCTGATACCGTTTGTGTGTGTGTGTGTGTGTTTAGAGGCTAAGCTTGCTGATACCATGTGTGTATTTGGAGGCTAAGCTTGCTGATACCATGTGTGTGTGTGTTTGGAGGCTAAGCTTGCTGATACCATGTGTGTGTGTGTTTGGAGGCTAAGCTTGCTGATACCATGTGTGTGTGTGTGTTTGGAGGCTAAGCTTGCTGATACCATGTGTGTTTGTGTGTGTGTGTGTGTTTGGAGGCTAAGCTTGCTGATACCATGTGTGTGTGTGTGTGTGTGTGTGTGTGTGTGTGTGTGTTTGGAGGCTAAGCTTGCTGATACCGTTTGTGTGTGTGTGTGTGTGTGTTTAGATGCTAAGCTTGCTGATACCATGTGTGTGTTTGGAGGCTAAGCTTGCTGATACCATGTGTGTATTTGGAGGCTAAGCTTGCTGATACCATGTGTGTGTGTGTGTTTGGAGGCTAAGCTTGCTGATACCATGTGTGTGTGTGTTTGGAGGCTAAGCTTGCTGATACCATGTGTGTGTGTTTGGAGGCTAAGCTTGCTGATACCATGTGTGTATTTGGAGGCTAAGCTTGCTGATACCATGTGTGTGTGTGTTTGGAGGCTAAGCTTGCTGATACCATGTGTGTTTGGAGGCTAAGCTTGCTGATACCATGTGTGTATTTGGAGGCTAAGCTTGCTGATACCATGTGTGTGTGTGTGTTTGGAGGCTAAGTTTGCTGATACCATGTGTGTGTGTGTGTGTTTGGAGGCTAAGCTTGCTGATACCATGTGTGTGTGTGTGTTTGGAGGCTAAGTTTGCTGATACCATGTGTGTGTGTGTGTGTTTGGAGGCTAAGCTTGCTGATACCATGTGTGTGTGTGTGTTTGGAGGCTAAGTTTGCTGATACCATGTGTGTATGTGTGTTTGGAGGCTAAGCTTGCTGATACCATGTGTGTGTTTGGAGGCTAAGCTTGCTGATACCATGTGTGTGTGTGTGTGTTTGGAGGCTAAGCTTGCTGATACCATGTGTGTGTGTGTGTTTGGAGGCTAAGCTTGCTGATACCATGTGTGTGTGTGTGTTTGGAGGCTAAGCTTGCTGATACCATGTGTGTGTGTGTGTTTGGAGGCTAAGCTTGCTGATACCATGTGTGTGTGTGTTTGGAGGCTAAGCATGCTGATACCATGTGTGTGTGTGTTTGGAGGCTAAGCTTGCTGATACCATGTGTGTGTGTGTGTTTGGAGGCTAAGTTTGCTGACACCGTATGTGTACTCACCTATTTTTACTCACCTGTTTAAATAATAATAGGGGTGTGTACCACCTCTGGTGCAATTGTAGGGACCCACAGCCTTGAAGAAAATAAAGAGTATTCAGAGAAGACCTTGTGGATTCTCACTGAACACTAATCTTTTCTTCTCCTACCACCCCTCTTATTTTGTTTTATGCTGTATTCTATTATATATCATATAAATACATAGCCAAATGGCAATATTTATTATGTCTATACAAAAAGCAGACATCCACTTTATTTTTTTCTCTTCTTTGTTTCTATGTGGATTTTGTTGTGACTAATGATTCTCCTCCTTTCCCATCAACAGGTCTTTCTCACTGGGCTTGCTCGGCTTTTGTGTTACTGTGAGGGTGCCATCATCGTTTACCCTTCAAGACTGACTCATGCTGGCATTGCATTTGTGGACTTCCCTTCACAGTAAACAGTCCTTCTCCATATGGTGATTGTCCAGGGCAAGCAGGGTGTGACTGCCACCTTGGAGAAGCAGGGTCTTTTAATATGAAGAATCTTCCGTCTTCTCTACTTACGTCAGCCTTGCATTCTTGTTACTTCATGGCCCTTGGGCCTTTTTTATTTATTTTACCTAATAAATTTTGTTATTAATACCCGTGTTTCACAAGAGATCCTTAACATTTTAAGCACCAATTGTATTGACTAATGTACGTCTTGTAACCTTTAAGACATAGACAAGACATAGATAAATGAGTGAATAATACTGAGTGACTAGGATAGGGTGAGGAACATAGTACAGTGTCTGACTTTGGAAGAATGCCTACTGTTTTAGAAACCTTATTGCCATGATCATAATCGTATGGGTTAAAAAGCATTTATTGTCACTCCTACACTGTGGCTTGTTGAGCTTAAAACCTTTGCTCCTTGTTCGTGTTACATCTGACCTTTTGAAGAAATTGTATGAATCAATATCCTCCAAATTGTTCAGTATTTTAAAGGTTTCGCTCTATTACTCTCTCATTTGCATATATCTAAGCATATAGATTTAGATTAGATTTTTTATTCAGGTTAAGGTACATACATTGCAGATGAGTTACAAAGGGAAAGACAATGACTAGAGTTCACTAGCTCTATTGGAAGAGAAACGTCTGCAAGACAAGTGTGGGCAAAAATTAAGGTAGCAGCGGCTCACAACGACCCCTAACGGCTTCATTTTGTATCTTCTCCAACTTGCCCATCCTACCTTTACCAAAACAAGAAATGACAGGTGCAGCATAATCAATAAGAAATCTCACAGTACTCAAGTACATCATACGTAGCACTTGGACTCCCACTCCTTTCCACAGCATGCCAAGGCCTTCAGAGGTTGTAATCTCTTCCGACATTGACTCAACAGTCTGTTCATCTCAGTTTCCAAACTCTCATGGGTATATCCAACATATATGCCTAAATATTTATATATATTAACTCTCTCTATATTTTTACCGTTTATTTCCAATATAATGGGCCTCCGACTTCTACATTCAAACTTTAGTTTTGTCTTCATTAACCACTAGTCCCATGTGGTGACACTGGTTTCCGAAATTGTCCAACACTGTTTGAACCTTTGAAATATCTCTGCCCTGAAACAAAATATCATCGGCATATATGATTGGAGTTATCCAATTTGAGTATTTCTCAGATGCTATCTTATTCATTAGTACATTAAACAGGGTGAGACTCAACACTCCTCCCTGAGGTGTGCAGAGTTCTTGACCTTGATACCTTGAACCATACAACCTTGATACCACACCTGAGCCTTCCTTTCCTGAAGATAATCCCCTATCCAGCGCAATAATCTCCCTTCAACACCAAGACCAGCTAATTCATATAAAATAACCTCTTTGTTGGCTTTATCAAAAGCTCCTTATAAATCAATAAAAATTGTATAATAATCATTACCATTAGCTAGACATTTAATAATACAGTCAGAGGTACTTTTTCCTCTGAGGAACCCGAAAAATTATTAGACAGCTGATCACCTATTATATACAAAAGTTTATTTAAAATGATCCTCTCCATCATTTTACAAAAACACGAGGTTAAAGACACAGGTCTGTACTCTCCATTGGCTTTAGGGATAAGGATGATCATAGTTCTTTTTCATTTACTGGGAATTCTGCCCACTTTATAACTAATATTAAAGAGGTCTAAAAGTGGGCTTTTCGTCATAATGGCAAGTTCATTAAGTATTTCATAAGTTACTCCATCCTCCCCAGGGGGCGGTAGATTTCCCAACTTTAATCGCCGTTATTAGTTCTTCTCTGGTAATACCTGTGCAAGTGACATCACCACTGTTACCTGCTGTAAGTATAAAATCCTTTCTTAGATCTTTCCAAGAATCTAATGACTCTCTCGTTACAGCGGGTAATTAAATGAACTAAGTTTGGCAGCTTCCGCCCATTAATTTACGAGCCCATTTGCAATTCCTTACGGGTCAGGATGTGCAACAAAATTATGCTTTTTACCCCTTATTTCATTTATGTCTTGCCAGATTTCCTTCAAGTTTGTTACTCCTAACTTTCTCTGCAAACTCCTGCCAATACTTGCTCCAAATTTCCTTTCTCTTCTCCGCACACTTTTATGGGGGGATGCTTTTCTATACCAGATGTTTTCCAGTTTAATGTTGCATTAAATACATCTACCTCCTTAATTAAATCTTAATAAAATGCTTCTGCCGAAACTGGCTTATAAGTATCATACCAAGACTTAATATGACCAACAAGACCCCTTAATTCTCCCTTATTAAACTTTAAGCTTTTCCTCTGAAGGCAGGCATGCTTTTTATCTAGTTTAAGCTGTATTTGTAATGCAAAATCTCTTAGCATTTCATCCACAGTAAGACAATTCTCCTCTATGCCCTCAGCATTTATCAAACAAGCATAATCTAATCTCCCTCCCCTCAGATGAGTAGGAGAGGGCTCGCCCAGCAGTTGAACATCTTCATGTTCAACATGTGCATCTTCATGTTCAGAATGTTACCATCCCTATCCCCAGTTTCCTGGAGTGCTACTATGTTAATATTCTCTAAGAGTATAATAGTGTACATCCACCGCTCTAGTTTTTAATCCATTAACGTTCCAAGATAATATTATCAATCTACTTTCATCCATGATTAATAATAAAACTACCTTTGCCCTGTCCGTCACATTCCATGAGATACGAGAGTACCTTAGAAACTTCCTTCCAACACCGTAATATTTTTTCTTTCTCCTCACTTGCACAACTACTACTAACATCGAAGGTAATAGTATTCGTATCTATTTTCTTTGTTATTTCTGTATACCTTTTTACTTTAACGAAGGTACCCCCCAGGTGTAGGGAGGAATGATCTTTTCCAGGTATATTTTGAAAATCAGCATAGTTTTGCCACGTACCGCTTCGGTGAGTAGGCGGTTCCATGAGTTAATAACTCTGTGGGTGAAAAAGTATCTCCTGTAACTGGTAACTGGCTATTCAGACGAAGGACTTCGGGTAGATGTAGTTTACTTGGACCTGAACAACGGTCGTAGTCTGCTGTCTGCTCTGTGTCGAGGCTGTAGCGTCTTGGGTCGATTAGAACTGTACACGCCGAGTGCTACATTCTTGACTGGAGATTGTACTGTGTGCTATTCGATTGATTGATGAAGATTAAGCCACCCAAGAGGTGACACGGGCATGAATACCCCGTAAGTGGTGGCCCTTTTGAGCCATTACCAGTATCAAAAGATGATACTGGAGATCTGTGGAGGCGCAACTGCACCCTGCGTGACGGGAGATGGCTCCCGGACCAAATGGTGTGTGCTATTCTGATTTATTTATAAAGATTAAGCCACCCAAGAGGTGGCACGGGCATGAATAGCCCGTAATGTGCTATTCGACTGATTGATAAAGATTAAGCCACCCAAAAGGTGGCACGGGCATCAACAATCGACTTGAGAATGGTCCAGGACGGACCGAAACGTCGTCGTCTCTTCAATTTCCAGTGTGTGGTCTGGTGAACGGGCATGAATAGCCCGTAAGTGGTGGCCCTTTTGAGCCATTACCAGTATCAATAGATGATACTGGAGATCTGTGGAGGTGCGACTGCACCCTGCGTGACGGGAGATGCCTCCCGTGTGTGCTATTCTCAAGTCGCTTGCTTATGTACGGTGATGACACCTCACAGTAAGATATAGAAGGGTGGAAAACCGTTACCTGTAAATAGGGATAGGATTAATGCTTGTGTAATTAGTTATGCCATTATGATGATGAGATAATGGAGTATAAGGATTACTCGATCACTACATCACCTTCAACTATTACTAGGGGAACTATTCCATGGTCCAGCGATTTTCTGAAAAGGAGTTTCACTGGCAAGCATAGTGAATTGAGAGCATAAGAATAAAGGTAACTGCAGAAGGCCTATTGGCCCATACGAGGCAGCTCCTATCTATAACCACCCAAACCCACTCATATACATGTCCAACCCACGCTTGAGACAATCGAGGTCCCCACCTCCACCACGTTACGCGGTAATTGGTTCCACAAATCAACAACCCTGTTGCCAAACCAGTATTTACCCAAGTCTTTCCTAAATGATTGATGAAGATTAAGCCACCCAAGAGGTGGCACGGGCATGAATAGCCCGTAAGTGGTGGCCCTTTCGAGCCATTACCAGTATCAAAAGATGATACTGGAGATCTGTGGAGGCGCAACTGCACCCTGCGTGACAGGAGATGTCTCCCGGACCAAGTGTGGCATATCTTCTTGATGAAGATTGATTGATGAAGATTAAGCCACCCAAGAGGTGGCACGGGCATGAATAGCCCGTAAGTGGTGGCCCTTTTGAGCCATTACCAGTATCAAGAGCTGATACTGGAGATCTGTGGAGGCGCGACTGCACCCTGCGTGACGGGAGATGTCTCCCAGACCAAGTGGTGACCAGATGGTGTCCTTTCCTAAATCTAAACTTATCCAATTTATACTCATTGTTTTGTGTTCTGTCTTGTGTTGATACTTTTAATACCCTACTAATATCCCCTTTGTTATGTCCATTCATCCACTTGTAAACCTCTATCATATCACCCCTAACTCTTCGCTTTTCCAGTGAATGCAATTTAAGCTTTGTTAATCTTTCTTCATATAAAAGATTTCTATTTTTGGGAATTAACTTAGTCATCCTACTCTAGACACGTTCAAGTGAATTTATATCCATTCTATAATATGGCGACCAAAACTGAACTACATAATGTAAATGGGGCCTAACCAGAGCAAGATATAGCTGAAGAACCACACCAGGTGTCTTGTTACTAACACTTCGATTAATAAATCCCAGTGTCCTATTTGCCTTAATACGAGCATTCATGCATTGATCCTTTTGTTTTAAATTCTTACTTATCATAACTCCCAGATCCCTTTCACAATCCGACTTCGCAATCTCAACACCATCTAGCTCGTATCTTGTAACTATCATCATTACCTAGTCTCAAAACTTTACATTTATCAGCATTAAACTGCATCTATCAATCTTTTGACCATTTCAAAACCCTATTAAGATCAACTTGAAGTGATAGTGAGTCTTCTTCCGTGTTAATTTCCCTACCTATTTTTGTATCATCTGCAAATTTGCAAATGTTGCTACTCAACACAAGAACACAAGAACAAAGGCAACTGCAGAAGGCCCACCGGCCCATACGAGGCAGCTCCTACCTACAACCACCCAATTAATTTGCCAGTTCCTTTACGACTTGGGACTTAAATCCATTTACACTTTGGGCTTCTGAGTCTTTTAGTTGTCAATGCTCTTCCTGATTGTGTCGCGTGTAATTGGTATTTCTCTTAATTCATTCTCCTTACCTCCGACAAACATTTGTGTTGGTGATGGGATGTCATTCAAGCTTTCTAGTGTGAACACTGATGTTAGGTATTCATTGAGAGTGTTTGCCGCCCTTTTATCATACAACTTAAAATTGTTAGTCTCATATTTTATGGGTCCTACGGAGTCAGTTCTTTGTTTGGGTTTTACTTCGTATATACTTGCCCGAAACGCTATGCGTATTAGTGGCTTTAGGTATTGTATTTTAAATTTTAAAATTTTGCCCCGAGGAGCGAGTTTATTGGGAGTACTTAGCTGTATCCTTAGCAAGGTAATTAACTATAGTTTGCTGTGCTCCGTCCTTTAACAAATCCATTGACCCCTCCCCTAACCTGCCTATTTTGTGCAATAGTCGGTTTAGGATGATCCTTTCAAGCATCTTCCAAGTGCATTACATGAGACTGATAGGTCTGTAATTGCCAGGGTCATTGGGTTTCGGTATTGGGACCATTATTGCATGTTTCCATTGTGTGGGCAACACTCCACATAGGAATGACTTGTTAAACAGGTGGAGTAGTGGATTGCCAGACACTTCACACAGTGCATTGAGTATGTCGTAGGTGATGCCATCTTCACCAGGTGCTGTACTTTTACCCTTTTCATAGCCCCCTTTACTTCCTTGGCTGTAATTGGTTCCCCATACTCGTCATAACTAGATTGTGCTCTTTTTATCGTAATCCTTCTGTCATTATGTCGGAGGAGCTGTTCCCTGCTTACTTCTGCAGGGAGGGAGGAGGATGATGCTGCATCACTCCACTTGTGAATTAGTTCTTCAGCCTTACCCTGGGGGTCGTTGTGAGCCGCAGGCCGGGCTCTGCTCCCCTTAGCTACCTTAATTTTTGCCCACACTTGTCTTGCAGACGTTTCTCTTCCAATAGAGCTAGTGAACTCTAGTCATTGTCTTTCCCTTTGTAACTCATCTGCAATGTATGTACCTTTACCTGAATAAAAAATCTAATCTAAATCTATATGCTTAGATATATGCAAATGAGAGAGTAATAGAGCGAAACCTTTAAAATACTGAACAATTTGGAGGATATTGATTCATACAATTTCTTCAAAAGGTCAGATGTAACACGACCAAGGAGCAAAGGTTTTAAGCTCAACAAGCCACAGTGTAGGAGTGACAATAAATGCTTTTTAACCCATACGATTATGATCATGGCAATAAGGTTTCTAAAACAGTAGGCATTCTTCCAAAGTCAGACACTGTACTATGTTCCTCGCCCTATCCTAGTCACTCAGTATTATTCACTCATTTATCTATGTCTTGTTTATGTCTTAAAGGTTACAAGACGTACATTAGTCAATACAATTGGTGCTTAAAATGTTAAGGATCTCTTGTGAAACACGGGTATTAATAACAAATTTATTAGGTAAAATAAATAAAAAAGGCCCAAGGGCCATGAAGTAACAAGAATGCAAGGCTGGCGTAAGTAGAGAAGACGGAAGATTCTTCATATTAAAAGACCCTGCTTCTCCAAGATGGCAGTCACACCCTGCTTGCCCTGGACAATCACCATATGGAGAAGGACTGTTTACTGTGAAGGGAAGTCCACAAATGCAATGCCAGCATGAGTCAGTCTTGAAGGGTAAACGATGATGGCACCCTCACAGTAACACAAAAGCCGAGCAAGCCCAGTGAGGAAGACCTGTTGATGGGAAAGGAGGAGAATCATTAGTCACAACAAAATCCACATAGAAACAAAGGAGAGAAAAAAATAAAGTGGATGTCTTCTTTTGTATAGACATAATAAATATTGCCATTTGGCTATGTATTTATATGATATATAATAGAATACAGCATAAAACAACATAAGAGGGGTGGTAGGAGAAGAAAAGATTAGTGTTCAGTGAGAATCCACAAGGTCTTCTCTGAATACTCTTTATTTTCTTCAAGGCTGTGGGTCCCTACAATTGCACCAGAGGTGGTACACACCCCTATTATTATTTAAACAGGTGAGTACACATACGGTGTCAGCAAACTTAGCCTCCAAACACGCACACACACATGGTATCAGCAAGCTTAGCCTCCAAACACACACACACATGGTATCAGCAAGCTTAGCCTCCAAACACACACACACATGGTATCAGCAAGCTTAGCCTCCAAACACACACACACATGGTATCAGCAAGCTTAGCCTCCAAACACACACACACACATGGTATCAGCAAGCTTAGCCTCCAAACACACACACATGGTATCAGCAAACTTAGCCTCCAAACACACACACACATGGTATCAGCAAGCTTAGCCTCCAAACACACACACACACATGGTATCAGCAAGCTTAGCCTCCAAACACACACACACACACATGGTATCAGCAAACTTAGCCTCCAAACACACACACACACATGGTATCAGCAAGCTTAGCCTCCAAACACACACACACACACATGGTATCAGCAAACTTAGCCTCCAAACACACACACACACATGGTATCAGCAAGCTTAGCCTCCAAACACACACACACACACATGGTATCAGCAAACTTAGCCTCCAAACACACACACACGGTATCAGCAAGCTTAGCCTCCAAATAAACACATGGTATCAGCAAGCTTAGCCTCCAAACACACATGGTATCAGCAAGCTTAGCCTCCAAATACACACACACACATGGTATCAGCAAGCTTAGCCTCCAAACACACACACACATGGTATCAGCAAGCTTAGCCTCCAAATACACACATGGTATCAGCAAGCTTAGCCTCCAAACACACACACATGGTATCAGCAAGCTTAACCTCCAAACACACACACACATGGTATCAGCAAGCTTAGCCTCCAAACACACACACACACATGGTATCAGCAAGCTTAGCCTCCAAACACACACACACACATGGTATCAGCAAGCTTAGCCTCCAAACACACACACACACATGGTATCAGCAAGCTTAGCCTCCAAATACACACATGGTATCAGCAAGCTTAGCCTCTAAATACACACATGGTATCAGCAAGCTTAGCCTCCAAACACACACACACATGGTATCAGCAAGCTTAAGCTTCCAAATACACACATGGTATCAGCAAGCTTAGCCTCCAAATACACACATGGTATCAGCAAGCTTAGCCTCCAAACACACACACACACACACACAAACGGTATCAGCAAGCTTAGCCTCCAAACACACACACACACACACACACACACACACACACACATGGTATCAGCAAGCTTAGCCTCCAAACACACACACACACATGGTATCAGCAAGCTTAGCCTCCAAACACACACACACACATGGTATCAGCAAGCTTAGCCTCCAAACACACACACACATGGTATCAGCAAGCTTAGCCTCCAAATACACACATGGTATCAGCAAGCTTAGCCTCTAAACACACACACACACACACAAACGGTATCAGCAAGCTTAGCCTCTAAACACACACACACAAATGGTATCAGCAAGCTTAGCCTCCATACACACACACACACACACGGTATCAGCAAGCTTAGCCTCCAAACACACACACATGGTATCAGTAAGCTTAGCCTCCAAACACACACACACACACACACATGGTATCAGCAAGCTTAGCCTCCAAACACACACACACATGGTATCAGCAAGCTTAGCCTCCAAAACACACACACACATGGTATCAGCAAGCTTAGCCTCCAAACACACACACACAGAAAATGGGGACATTGAAACAGTTGATAAACTTGATTTCAAGAGAGAGAGAGGTCACTATGGGGAACTTCAAAATTTTTTTAATAAGTAATTAGGCAGACTTGTTGCTAGACAGGGAAGTAAATTAAATGTATGCCAAATTTTGCAAAATATACAATGAAGGCACACAAACATTCATACCAAAACAGAGATGCAGGGCCAGAAAACAGGATTGGTTCAACAGAAATTGAGAGGGCCACAGACCAAAAGACACAAAAATGGAATGAAAGACCGAAAAACTACAAGCAGATGTCAACAAAGTTTTCGATTGGGCAGCAGAAAATAACATGATGTTTAACAGTGATAAATTTGAGGTATGGCAAAAATGAGGATCTGAAACATAATACAAGGTACAAAACACAATCGAATCTTCCCATAGTAGAAAAACAGCATGTCAAGGATTTGGGAATAATGATGTCCGACGATCTAATGTTCAGGGAGCATAACCAAGCAAATATTGCGTCGGCCAGAAAAATGATCGGATGGATTATGAGAACTTTCAAATCCAGGGATCCCATCACAATGGTTGTACTCTTCAAGTCACTTATGTTGTCCCGTCTCGAGTACTGCTCAGTATTCACTTCCCTCTTCAGAGCAGGAGAGATTGCTGAAATAGAGGGAATACAGAGAACATATACGGCACGCATAGACGAGATAAAACACCTAAATTATTGGGATCGTCTCAAAGCTCTCCAAATGTACTCTCTAGAAAGGAGACGAGAGAGATACCAAATAATATACACATGGAAGATACTGGAGGGCCAGGTCCCAAATCTACACAGTAAAATAACAACGTACTGGAGTGAACGATATGGGAAAAAAATGCAAGATTGAACCAGTGAAGAGCAGAGGTGCCACAGGCACAATCAGAGAGCACTGTATAAACATCAGAGGTCCGCGGTTGTTCAACGTCCTCCCAGCGACTATAAGAAATATTGCCGGAACAACCGTGGACATCTTCAGGAGAAAACTGGACTGTTTTCTAAGAGAAGTTCCGGATCAGCCGGGATGTGGTGGGTACGTGGCCCTGCGGGCCGCTCCAAACAACAGCCTGGTGAACCAAACTCTCACAAGTCGAGTCTGGCCTCGGGCCGGGCTTGGGGAGTAGAAGAGCAGAACCCCATCAAGCAGGTATCAATATAGAAAGAAGCCAAACCCCCAATCATACCAGCGATACAAAGATGCGAGAAACAATTATACAGCAGTAAGGGAAGAGGCAGAAAGATATTTTTAAAAAGGGATAATGGATAAATGTAAAACAGAACTGGGCCTATTCTACAAATTCATAAACAACAAATTGCAGGTAAAGGATAATATCCAGAGGTTGAAAATAGGAAACAGATTCACAGAAAATGATAATGCAATGTGTGAAACATTAAACAAAAAGTTCCTAAGTGTGTTTATACAAAATGAAATCTTAAGAGAACCAGACACAATAAGAATTTCTGAGAACATCATAGAGCGTATAGAGGTGTCTAGAGATGAAGTGGAAAATATGCTAAAGGAGCTAAGTAAGAACAAAGCAGTTGGTCCAGATGGAGTTTCACCATGGGTTCTGAGAGAATGTGCATCTGAGCTCAGCCTTCCACTTCACCTGATCTTTCAGGCATCCCTGTGTACAGGAATCATAGCAAACATGTGGAAATAGGCTAACATAGTTCCAATCTACAAAAGTGGCAACAGGGAAGACCCCACCCCTCTCAGTTATAGACCTGAATCATTGACAAGTGTAATAGTGAAAAGATTGAAAAATAAAAAAATAATAAAAACTAAATGGGTAGAACACCTGGAGAGAAATTATATAATATCACACAGACAGTATTGTTTTCGATCTGGAAGATCCTGTGTATCGAATTTACTCAGTTTCTATGATTGAGCCACAGAGATTTTAAAGGAAAAATGTAGTTGGGTCGACTGCATCTATCTAGACATAAAAAAGGCTTTCGACAGAGTTCCACATAAGAGGTTGTTCTGGAAACTAGAAAATTTTGGATGGGTGACAGGTAAGCTTCTAACATGGATGAAAAATTTTCTGACTGATAGAAAAATGAGGGCAGTAATCAGAGGCAATCGGACTGGAGAAGTGTCACAAGTGGAGTACCACAGTACATGCACCAGAAATGTTCATTGTCTACATAAATGATCTACCAGTTGGAATACAGAATTATATAAACATGTTTGCTGATGATGCTAAGATAATGGGATGGATAAGAAATTTAGATGATTGTCATGCCCTTCAAGAAGACCTGGACAAAATAAGTATATGGAGCACCACTTGGCAAATGAAATTTAATGTGAATAAATGCCATGTTATGGAATGTGGAATAGAACATAGATCCCACACAACCTACAAATTATGTGAGAAATCTTTATATAATTCTGATAAAAGAAAGAGGTCTAGGGTTGATTCTAGATAGAAAACTATCACTTGAGGCCCACATAAAGAACGTTGTGTGAGGAGCCTATGCCACGCTTTCTAACTTCAGAATTTCGTTTAAATACATGGATGGCGAAATACTAAAGAAATTATTCACGAGTTTTGTTCGGCCAAGGCTAGAATATGCAGCGGTTGTGTGGTGCCCATATCTTAAGAAGCACATCAACAAACTGGAAAAGGTGCAAAGACATGCTACTAAGTGGCTCCCAGAACTAAAGGGCAAGAGCTATGTGGAGAGGTCAGAGGCATTAAATATGCCAAAACTAGAAGACAACAAAAAGAGGTGATAAAATCACTATGTACAAAATAGTAACAGGAATTGATAAAATCGATAGGGAAGATTTCCTGAGACCTGGAACTTCAAGAACAAAAGGTCATAGATTTAAACTAACTAAACAAAGATGCCAAAGAAATATACAAAAATTTCCTTTCGCATACAGAGTGGTACACGGTTGGAACAAGTTAAGTGAGAAGGTGGTGGCGGCCAAGACCGTCAGTAGTTTCAAAGCATTATGTGACAAAGAGTGCTGGGTAGACGGGACACCACGAGCGTAGCTCTAATCCTGTAACTACACTTAGGTAATTACATATGGTGTCAGCAAGCTTACCGTCGAAACACACACAAACAGCCTGCCTATTATTCAAGCCTTCTCTGCGTACTCTCTATTTTCTTCTCTGAGGCTATGGGTCCCTAATCTTGCACCAGAGGTGGTACAACTTTAAGTTTTTAACTACTGCACTGAGCACCTGATTTTGGCAAAGACTTCTTAGTGCAATTGTCAAGGACATAGTTCTGGTATTTTTTGTTTATAAATATTCAGGTATAGTTAATGTCAAAATGTTTCAAAACTCAACAATTTATATTTCAAAACAAAAAAAGTAATGAAAACATTACAAAACATTAAAATATAGCCTAATTAATTAATTAACAAAATAGCACAACTCTCAGAATGTCTAAAGGTGCTTTGAGCAATGAAGTAGTTAATTATATATATATAATATATATTTACCTGTGACTACTGCTTAGCAAAAATTTGATCTCTGTGAAAATTGGTCTCGTCATTGCTAGGAGATATTTTAAGACCATGATTTGCTGTGGATGGCACTGTAGTCTTCAAGTCATCAATCTAAAAATAGAGGTAATCTTTTAAAATGTAAATTTTGTATAAAAAAATGCAAAATAAATTGCAAGAATAATATGAAGTTATTATACAATTTTTTTTAATTATTTAAATATTTGTGAGACATTATTAAGAAATGTATGAAGTACAGATTCTCTAAGACCTGATATGTATCTGCTTATGTTCCACCACATTACATTCAGGGCTGAAGAGAAAACACAGCCAGTAAGATAATGATCACTTAGGATGGACTGGGATGCTACATGTAGGTTGCGGCTAAGCTGCGTGAGGCTAGGATGCCCAGCCTGCCTTGTCTAGGCTGGGCTGGGCTAGGCAACACTAGGAAGGAGTTAACAAATCTCTGGAGTGCCTTACTTTTCCTGATATCCTTAAAACAGCAAAAATGATGCCATTTTATAAAGGAGGCGAGACAGCAGAAATAAACAATTAAAGAAAAAATATCAAATCTACTTATACTTTCAAAAATATTTGATTTTTTTTTTTTACAAACATCTCTTCCTACTTTGTAAAAATCAACATGAATACAAACACACACACACACACATCCCTAGGAAGCAGCCCATAGCAGCTGTCTAACTCCCAGGTACTTATTTACTGTTAGGTGAACCAGATATAGAGAATAACCACAAAATGCTATCTTTATAAGAACTATCTTGTAAAGCCACTAGTACACGCAGCATTTCAGGCAGGATATATAATATATATGTATATATATATATATATATATATATATATATATATATATATATATATATATATATATATATATATATATATATATGAATACATACATACGGGACAAGAGCTAGAGCTCAACCACCGCAAGCACAACTAGGTGAGTACACACACACACACATTATATATATATATATATATATATATATATATATATATATATATATATATATATATATATATATATATATATATATATACATATATATATATATATATATACATATATATATGAGTGTCAGACCATGGAGGAATGATTTTTTTTAATTTAATTTATATAAAAAATTATTCCTTCTGAAGATGTATTAATATATGAAAGTATTTAAGGAAATTCCTGTTTCAATTCTTCCTCCGTGGTCTGACACTGTCACATTTTTCATCAAGTGTTAATTTTTGTGATTTACACACACGTGGCATGTTTACACACACACATTATTTATATATATGTGCGAACAAGCCTGAATGGTCCCCAGGACAATATGCAACTGAAAACTCACACCCCAGAAGTGACTCGAACCCATACTCCCAGGAGCAACGCAACTGGTATGTACAAGACGCCTTAATCCACTTGACCATCACGACCGGACATAATGAGGTGATAGCCGAAGCTATTTGAACCACCCCACCGCCGGCACTCGGATAGTAATCTTGGGCATAGAATTTTACCAAATCACCTCATTCTTTGGGGCACACGTGAGGAACACAAATGCGAACAAGCCTGAATGGTCCCCAGGACAATATGCAACTGAAAACTCACACCCCAGAAGTGACTCGAACCCATACTCCCAGGAGCAACGCAACTGGTATGTACAAGACGCCTTAATCCACTTGACCATCACGACCGGACATAATGAGGTGATAGCCGAAGCTATTTGAACCACCCCACCGCCGGCACTCGGATAGTAATCTTGGGCATAGCATTTTACCAAATCACCTCATTCTTTGGGGCACACGTGAGGTGATTTGGTAAAATGCTATGCCCAAGATTACTATCCGAGTGCCGGCGGGGGTGGTTCAAATAGCTTCGGCTATCACCTCATTATGTCCGGTCGTGATGGTCAAGTGGATTAAGGCGTCTTGCACATACCAGTTACGTTGCTCCTGGGAGTATGGGTTCGAGTCACTTCTGGGGTGTGAGTTTTCAGTTGCATATTGTCCTGGGGACCATTCAGGCTTGTTCGCATTTGTGTTCCTCACGTGTGCCCCAAAGAATGAGGTGATTTGGTAAAATGCTATGCCCAAGATTACTATCCGAGTGCCGGCGGTGGGGTGGTTCAAATAGCTTCGGCTATCACCTCATTATGTCCGGTCGTGATGGTCAAGTGGATTAAGGCGTCTTGTACATACCAGTTGCGTTGCTTCTGGGAGTATGGGTTCGAGTCACTTCTGGGGTGTGAGTTTTCAGTTGCATATTGTCCTGGGGACCATTCAGGCTTGTTCGCATTTGTGTTCCTCACGTGTGCCCCAAAGAATGAGGTGATTTGGTAAAATGCTATGCCCAAGATTACTATCCGAGTGCCGGCGGTGGGGTGGTTCAAATAGCTTCGGCTATCACCTCATTATGTCCGGTCGTGATGGTCAAGTGGATTAAGGCGTCTTGTACATACCAGTTGCGTTGCTCCTGGGAGTATGGTTCGAGTCACTTCTGGGGTGTGAGTTTTCAGTTTATATATATGTATATATATATAATTATTTATAAATATATATGTATATATAAATATATATGTATATATATATATTATTTATATATATGTATATATATATATATATATATATATATATATATATATATATATATATATATATATATATATATATATGTTTCATTGAATATGACAGCATATTCTGTATTAATTATTTTCTGGTTTAGGGCTTCTATCCCTCTAACTATCCCTCTAAGCGACCTACCATGAACACCCAAATCACGGAACTATTTACTCTACCCACCATGAGAGTAAGGACAAGACAAGAACATATCGATGCCAACACAGAAGACAATGTCCAACATAACAGGCCAATTACACTGGATTAATCTTTGTGTTTAGATAGGAGATGCCTCGTATGGGCCAATAAGCCTTCTGCAGCCCCTATGTTTATCCCTTATGTATCCCCCCACGTTTTCACCTTCATTGTATTATCACCTGACCTAATGCGGGTATAAAATCAACTAGTATTGTAAGATCTGTTCACTTGAGAATGAACCATGGAGGTTCGAAACGTCGTGCAAATTATACAAATAAGTGTAATACACTCTATAGTAAATCACTTCTTTTCTTCACCTTAAAAGTACGAAAATGAGTTTTGGAGAACTCCTATTTCAATTAAGCCCTGATGCTAAGAAAATAGTTAGAGGGATAGAAGCCCTAAACCAGAAAATAATTCATACAGAATATGCTGTCATATTCAATGAAACATGTTTGAAAGAAAACCTGCTGCCAGTATACACCAATATATATATATATATATATATATATATATATATATATATATATATATATATATATATATATATATATATATATATATATATATATATATATATATATATGGAACCCTCAACCCTATAAGTGGAGGGTTCCTACAAACTCAACCAGAGGTGGTACCCTCTATATATTAATAAAAAGGCAAGGCTATGCTAAATCTAGGCAGGGATTGGCTTGGCTAAGCTGGTCAGGGCTTGGCTAAGCTGGTCAGGGCTTGGCTAGGGTAGGAAGGACTGGTCATGTTTAAAAGCAAGGCAGGGTTAGGCTAGGCAAGACTAGGTTAGGGTATACTGGGATAGGCTTGGCTACGGTAGGCTAGGAAGAGGTAAACTAGGATAAGCAAGGCTGTGCAAACACTATGCACAGCTAGAATGAACTATGCTAAGATGGTTTAAGCTGGGCTAGGTTAGGATAAGCTGTGTCATGCAGGGCCCCGATTGACGAGTGGAGTCTAATGGTCTAACCTTCTAGCTAGTTTGCTGACCTAAGAGTGTAAATGCCTAGCCCCTAACCTGAGATCTACACAAGAGTTGTTACATTCTTGTACAGCCACTATTACGCGTAGCGTTTCGGGCAGGTCCCTGGAATACGATCCCCGCCGCGAAGAATCGTTTTTTCATCCAAGTACACATTTTACTGTTGCGTTAAACAGAGGCTACAGTTAAGGAATTGCGCCCAGTAAATCCTCCCCGGCCAGGATACGAACCCATGACATAGCGCTCGCGGAACGCTAGGCGAGTGTCTTACCACTACACCACCTGCTGCAATATTATTATAAAAGAAATATTACTTATTATAATCGTAAATACTAAATACCTGTTGTGTTGATTTAGGGGCGACGACGATCGTGGGATCGGATGCGAGCCACAGGTGGCCTACACCATGCTTTCTAAGGCGTCCATCTCATAACAAAAACAAATCCGTGCATTCATACACAAACAGAGACCCCGTGGTTATTCGAATACTTGCAATTATTTTACTTAAAATAATAACAATTAGATTAATAATAATTAACATAATTTTTACGCAAGATTCATAAAAATCATTAATACTATTTTAAAAAAAAATTATAAGACATCTAAAAACAGATATACAGACTTTGTGTGATATTTATTTCAACATTATATATTAATAGAATGTTGTAACTATTATTTTTAAATATTAGGTAGTTTCCAGCTACGTATATCGCATATAAACGTTGCAAAAAGATTTTAGACTGAATTAACACATTACACATTTATGGAGTAATTAACAACAAAACAATCTTTATTTTCATTGCAGAACATATATCAGAGCATACTAGTGACTCATACATTTAAAATAGTGTGATTTTAAACAATTCGGTTGTAAACCCGCAGAACCGCCTACCCGCCAAAGACGTAACATAAGAAATGGTATATAATTCATTATTTTAAATTCCATATATAATCATTAATAATTTTCGGCAGCTATCGAGGTTCTCCATAGGTAAATTCCTGTACTCTAACAAGATGCTACTTGCTGTTTAGCTGTTTAAATTCTTGGAAAATCGTAATGACCAGCGACATAAAATATAACAATGAAATAGTAGCTGGTAACTGTAGGTGAACGAAAAATTAAATTCCAAATTGATTAGATGTTTTTCTAAAACTAAAGATCGACCTGAAGGAATTTTATGAATTATGGACTAATTAAACAAAAAAATTGGTAATTTTACTTGAAGAACAGATACCAGAGAATAGTTAGTGAGTACATTTATATTGTATAATGGGAGAAAGCCCCTGGTAGCCGCGAATTAAAATAACCACCTACATTAATTGATAACTAGGAAATAGTATCTGGAAACTTTATCTGAACGAAAACACAATACCAATTTGTTTAGATGTTTTTCTTCATATAAAGATCAACAGTAAGGAATCTTATTCATTATGGACAAATTAACAAAAAAAAAACGATAATTTTCATTGAGGACCATACATTAGAGCATACTTAGTCACTTATATATTAAAAGTATTGTGTATTTTGAACCATTGGGGTTGTAAACAAACAGAACGGCCTACCCGAAAAGTCGTAACATAAAATGTTGCATATGTTTGCTAATTTATTATTTGATAAATGATTATTATTAATTTATGACAACTATAGAGGTTTCCCATTAGTTAAATTAATGTAGTCTGACTAAATGCTACTACAAAACATATATAAATCCTGGGAAAGTCACAATGACCAGCGACATTAAAGCATAGAGGGTTAAATAGTAACAGGCAACTGTCGGCGAACGAAAAATTCATTTCCAAATTTATTAGATGTTTTCCTAAATATAAAGATCGATAGGCTGGAATTTTCTGGATTATGGCCTAATTAAGGCAAAAATATATATATTTTTACTTGAAGAACAAATATCAGAGCATAGTCAGTGAGTTATAGAATAATAAGAGTGTGGTATTTCATTGTATAACAAGAGATAGTCCATGGAAGCGATAATAGACGTAGTTTTACACAAAATAAAGTCCAAAAACAGCCGTAGAGTCAAACGGCAAATGTTGACGTTCTTTTTAAGAGGACAGGTTGGTCTATTAAACCATGGGTTATTATATTCCCTCCTGCTTTTTTCCTTTATTGTTGGAATAAATCTCTCTTCAGCCTCCTTGCATTTCAATATGACTTGGTTCATCATACCTTGCACTGTTTTTCCTCTAAGTTCTTCCTCCCACTGCACTTCTCCCAGGTAGTCCCTTATCCTTCTGTAGTCCCCTTTTCTGTAATCAAGTCTCCTTTCCCGGACCTCTTGTCCTTTGGTCACAATTTTAAGCTCCATCATGTAGTCAAAGACTAAGACACAATGGTCACTAGCTCCTAGTGGTATTTCATGTTCCAACTGCTCGATGTCTTCTACATTCTGGGTGAAAATGAGATCTAATAGGCTGGGTGTATCCCCTCCTCTTTCCCTAGTATCTTCTTTCACATGCTGAGTTAGGAAATTCCTGTCAATAACGTCTACCAGCTTCGCTCCCCAGGTCTCCTCCCCGCCATGGGGATTCCTCGTTTCCCAATCTATCTCTCCGTCATTTTGTGTGTGTGTGTGTGTGTGTGTGTGTACTCACCTAGTTGTACTCACCTAGTTGTGTTTGCGGGGGTTGAGCTCTGGCTCTTTGGTCCCACCTCTCAACCGTCAATCAACAGGTGTACAGATTCCTGAGCCTATTGGGCTCTATCATATCTACACTTGAAACTGTGTATGGAGTCAGCCTCCACCACATCACTTCCTAATGCATTCCATTTGTCAACCACTCTGACACTAAAAAAGTTCTTTCTAATATCTCTGTGGCTCATTTGGGCACTCAGTTTCCACCTGTGTCCCCTTGTGCGTGTGCCTCTTGTGTTAAATAGACTGTCTTTATCTACCCTATCAATTCCCTTCAGAATCTTGAATGTGGTGATCATGTCCCCCCTAACTCTTCTGTCTTCCAGCGAAGTGAGGTTTAATTCCTGTAGTCTCTCCTCGTAGCTCATACCTTTCAGCTCGGGTACTAGTCTGGTGGCAAACCTTTGAACCTTTTCCAGTTTAGTCTTATCCTTGACTAGATATGGACTCCATGCTGGGGCTGCATACTCCAGGATTGGCCTGACATATGTGGTATACAAAGTTCTGAATGATTCTTTACACAAGTTTCTGAATGCCGTTCGTATGTTGGCCAGCCTGGCATATGCCGCTGATGTTATCCGCTTGATATGTGCTGCAGGAGACAGGTCTGGCGTGATATCAACCCCCAAGTCTTTTTCCTTCTCTGACTCCTGAAGAATTTCCTCTCCCATATGTTACCTTGTATCTGGCCTCCTGCTCCCTACACCTATCTTCATTACATTACATTTGGTTGGGTTAAACTCTAACAACCATTTGATGGACCATTCCTTCAGCTTGTCTAGGTCTTCTTGAAGCCTCAAACAGTCCTCTTCTGTTTTAATCCTTCTCATAATTTTAGCATTGTCCGCAAACATTGAGAGAAATGAATCGATACCCTCTGCGAGATCATTTACATATATCAGAAACAAGATTGGACCGAGTACAGAGCCCTGTGGGACTCCACTGGTGACTTCACGCCAATCGGAGGTCTCACCCCTCACCATAACTCTCTGCTTGTTATTGCTTAGATACTCCCTTATCCACTGGAGCACCTTACCAGCTACACCTGCCTGTCTCTCCAGCTTATGCACCAGCCTCTTATGCGGTACTGTGTCAAAGGCTTTCCGACAATCCAAGAAAATGCAGTCCGCCCAGCCCTCTCTTTCTTGCTTAATCTTTGTCACCTGATCGTAGAATTCTGTCAAGCCTGTAAGGCTTGATAAAATTCTAGAGAGATTCTAGAGAGATTTACCCTCCCTGAATCCATGTTGGCGATTTGTCACGAAGTCCCTTCTCTCCAGATGTGTTACCAGGTTTTTTCTCACGATCTTCTCCATCACCTTGCATGGTATACAAGTCAAAGACACTTTCCGACAATCCAAGAAAATGCAGTCCGCCCAGCCCTCTCTTTCTTGCTTAATCTTTGTCACCTGATCGTAGAATTCTGTCAAGCCTGTAAGGCTTGATAAAATTCTAGAGAGATTCTAGAGAGATTTACCCTCCCTGAATCCATGTTGGCGATTTGTCACGAAGTCCCTTCTCTCCAGATGTGTTACCAGGTTTTTTCTCACGATCTTCTCCATCACCTTGCATGGTATACAAGTCAAAGACACTGGCCTGTAGTTCAGTGCCTCTTGCCTGTCGCCCTTTTAGTATATTGGGACCACATTCGCCGTCTTCCATATTTCTGGTAGGTCTCCCGTCTCCAGTGACTTACTATACACTATGGAGAGTGGCAAGCAAAGCGCCTCTGCACACTCTTTCAGTATCCATGGTGAGATCCCATCTGGACCAACAGCCTTTCTAACATCCAGATCCAGCAGGTGTCTCTTCACCTCCTCTCTCGTAATTTCGAACTCTTCCAAGACCGCCTGGTTTACCTCCCTTTCTCCTAGCACAGTGACCTAACCTTGTTCTATTGTGAAGACCTCCTGGAACCTCTTGTTGAGTTCTTCACACACCTCTCTCTGTCATTCTCTGTATACCTGTCCTCGCCTGTTCGAAGTTTCAATACCTGTTCTTTCACTGTTGTTTTCCTTCTGATGTGACTGTGGAGTAGCTTTGGTTCGGTCTTAGCTTTGTTTGCTATATCATTTTCAAGACTTTTCTCTGCTTCTCTTCTCACCCTGACGTACTCATTCCTGGTTCTCTGGTATCTCTCTCCGCTTTCTGGTGTTCTGTTATTCCGGAAGTTCCTCCACCCCCTTTTGTTCAGTTTCTTCGCTTCCATATGTGCCCTATTATACCATGGATTCTTCTGTTGCTTCTCGGATTTTTCCCTTTGGGCCGGGATGAACCTGTTTACTCCCTCCTGACACTTTTGGGTAACATAGTCCATCATACCCTGTTCAGACTTATCTCTGAGGTCTGTGTCCCAAGGTATTTCACTTAGGAAACTTCTCATCTGTTCATAATTCCCATTTCGATATGCCAGCCTTTTGATTCCTAGTTCTTTTTTGGCGGAGATAAGTCCTAGCTCTACCAGGTACTCAAAGTTCAATACACTGTGGTCACTCATTCCCAAGGGCGCTTCCATCTTAACTTCCCTTATATCCCACTCATTTAGGGTAAATATCAAATCAAGCATTGCTGGTTCATCTTCTCTCATTCTTGTTGGTTCTTTGATGTGCTGGCTTAGAAATTTCTTGTTGCCATGTCCAGCAGCTTAGCTCTCCATGTTTCTGGTCCTCCATGCGGGTCTCTGTTCTTCTAATCTATCTTCCCATGGTTGAAGTCTCCCATAATTAGTAGTCCAGATCCATTCCTGCTAGCAACAGAAGCTGCTCTTTCTATTATGTTAATGGTGGCCATGTTGTTTCTATCATATTCCTGTCTAGGTCTTCTGTCATTTGGTGGTGGATTATATATGACTACGACTATAATTTTTTTTCCTCCATTTGTTACGGTACCTGCTATGTAGTCACTGAAACCTTCACAGCCCTGAATATCCATCTCCTCAAAATCCCAGCCTTTTCTTACCAGCAGAGCTACACCACCCACCACCTCTTCCTTCCCTCTCTTTCCTCATAACATAATAGTCCTGTGGGAACACTGCGTTTGTTATCGCTTTCGAGAGCTTTGTTTCTGTGAGGGCTATTATGTCTGGGTTTTCCTCTAGTACCCGTTCTCCAAGCTCATTTGCTTTATTTGTAATTCCATCTATGTTAGTGTGCATCGCTTTGAGGCTCACTTTCTTCTGTCCCTTCTCAAATCGCCTCCTTGGTGAGTGTTCTGCTGGTGGGGGAGGCTGTTCCATGGGTGTGATGACCTGTGAGGTCTCAGAGGATACTGGGATGAGGGGCGGGGGATCCAGTGAAAGGGGAGGGACAGGGAGGGTATGGGGTGAAAGGAGAGGGAGGACGGGAAGGAAAGGGGGGGAGGGAGGACTCGGGAGGAGGGGAGGGGTAGAAGGGTGGGGATTGGGTGTGGGGGGGAAGGAGATTTGGCTGAACATTTGAGTGGGGGCAGGGAGGGTTTGGGGTAGGGGAGTTTTCTATGCAGAGGAGGGTGGCGGGGTTGTCCTCCCTTCTGGTGTTACTGGGTAGCTGGTTGTGGGTTTCCCCCTCGCCTCTGGGGGTGTTGAGTTGGGCGCTGTGATTTCCTGGTTTTCCCCTCTCGCACTGCGCCTCTTCCTTACTTCTGCCACCACGGCTTTCTCCTCCCTTGTCATGTCTCTCTGGAGGAATACGTTTTTGAATTTTCCAAGGTTTTTCAGGGAGCTCTTCCTTGATAGGATCTTCTCCTTTGTGCTCTCGTTTGCAAACACTATCTTTATCATTCGGTCTCGCTCTTTGTTGTACCAACCTAGCCTGAAAACCTTCTCAATGCTATGCTCAGCCCCTTCCATGTCTAGTGCCTTTAGTACTTCATTCACTGCTGCTTTGTCCTTGTCATTCCACTCTGTCCTATTAGAGCCTTCCTTCTCTTTAATACCCACAGCAACCACTGATCTGTTCCTTTCCAGCAGTTGGCTAGTGGAGCGTGCCTCCTCCTGTGAGGTGGCTGCTTTTATGGCCACCTCCATCTCTGCAGTCATAACTTCAGAGTTATTTTTTTTTAGTATTTCCACAAATGTTGCTTTTATTGTGGCATTCTCATCCAAAAAACTATTACCACATTCTCCCTGGATGGTTTTCTGAGTCTCAGCCTCGATACCATTCTCTTTGAGGGCTCTAATCTCCTCTTTTGCTGCTGTCAGCTCTCTTTTCAGGTTGCTTATTTCGTTTTTCATTTCCTGCATCATTTCTTGCATCTCACTCTTGATGTCCTTCAGAAACTGGGCGAACATTTCCTTCATTTCGTCACCTTGGCTCTTCCCTGTTCCCTTGGTACCTCTGGCTGCCATGCTTGCCCCTGTTCCTATAGTTGTGCCGTGATAGGCTTTGTCAGGAGGGCAGAGCGGGATGGGAGAGGGAGAGAGAGAGAGAGAGGAAGAGAGAGAGAAAGAGAGAGAGAGAGAGAAAGGGAGTGATAAAGGGAGAGACAAATGAGTGGGTGGGGGCGATCCGACCCTTCCACTGAAGTGAGAAGAAAGTAGAAGGGGAGGGGGGGGGGGGAGAAGATGGAGAGAGAGGCGGGAGGGAGAGAGGGAGAGAGAGAGGAGAGGGAGAGAGATGGAGAGGGAAAGAGTGGGTGAGGGAGAGAGGGGGGGGGGGAGGTGTGTGTGTGTGTGTGTGTGTGTGTGTGTGTGTATGTGTGTGTGTGTGTGTGTGTGTGAGTGTGTGTGTGTGTGTGTGTGTGTGTGTGTGTGTGTGTGTGTGTGTGTGTGTGTGTGTGTGTGTGTGTGTGTGTTTGTGTGTGTGTGTGTGTGAATTATAGGTAAAAATATCAAATTTTATTAGAATATTTAATTTCTTCAGCGCTGTATACTAAGTTGATGGTGTATTGTATATGCTACAGGCGTGGACCCGTGCTGTAGTGTAGTGTGGAGCGGCCCGCAGGCCCACATACCTACCACAGCCTGGTTGGTCCAGCACTCCTTGGAGAAAACAATCCAATTTTCTCTTGAAGATGTCCACGGCTGTTCCTGCAATATTTCTGATGCTCGCTGGGAGGGTGTTGAAGAACCGTGGACCTCTGATGTTCATACAGTGTTCTCTGATTGTGCCTATGACACCTCTGATCTTCACTGGTTCTATTCTGCATTTGCTTCCATGTCGTTCACTCAAGTATGTTGTTATTTTACTGTGTAGATTTGGGACCTGGCCCTCCAGTATTTTCCATGTGTATATTATTTGGTATCTCTCTCGTCTCCTTTCTAGTGAGTACATTTGGAGAGCTTTGAGACGATCCCAATAATTTGTGTGCTTTATCTCGTCTATGCGTGCCGTATATGTTCTCTGTATTCCCTCTATTTCAGCAATCTCTCCTGCTGTGAAGGGGGAAGTGAGTACTGAGCAGTACTCAAGACGGGACAACACAAGTGATTTGTATAGTACAACCATTGTGATGGGATCCTGGATTTAAAGGTTCTCAATCCATTCTATTTCCCTTGCTGGCGCTAAATTTGCTTGGTTATGCTCCCAATACGTTAGGTCATCAGACATCATTATTCCCAGATCCTTTATATGTTGCTTCGCTGGCAGAGTGGATTGTGTTTTGTACCCTGTATTATGCTTAAGATCTTAATTTTTGCAATACCTGAGAACCTGGAATTTATCACTGTTAAACATCATGTTATTTTCTGCTGCCCAGTTGAAAACGTTATTAATATCTGCTTATAGTTTTTCAATGTCTTCAGCAGAGGTAATTTTTATGCTGATTTTGGTGTCATCTGCAAAGGATGATACGAATTATCACTTGTATTTGAGTCTATATCTCATATGAGAATAAGGAAAAGCAGAGGCGCAAGGACTGTACCCTGAGGTACAGAGCTTTTAACTGCGCTTGGACTCGATTTTATTTTATTGACTAACTGTTTTCGTTCGGCTTGACAGAAAATTTAATATCCATCGCCCTACTTTACCTGTTATGTTTACAAACCTTACCACTTGGGGTGGACGGTAGAGCGACGGTCTCGCTTCATGCGGGTCGGCGTTCAATCCCCGACCGCCCAATTGGTTGGGCACCATTCCTTCCACCCGTCCCATCCCAAATACTTATCCTGACCCCCTTCCCAGTGCTATATAGTCGTAATGGCTTGGCGCTTTCCCCCTGATAGTTACCAACCTTCCTAGTGACCTTATTTTGTGGTCTATCACTTGATGGTCACATCAATTGCCTTTGCAATGTCTGCAACATATTACATCTGCATGCTGTTTTTCTTCTACTGCATCAGTGAGTGTGTCACAGTGTTGTAATAGCTGGGGAAGGCGTGATCTTCCATCCCAACCTTCCATAATGGCCCGGGTGGAGGAGATCATTAGTCTCCATAACACTGCAGACCTGACTACTGATCTCTCGCGTAAAAACTTTTAGTTATGTGGGAGGTTAGTGCCACTGTTCTATAGTGCTTAGCTTGGCTCCCTCCCATGGGTAGAGGCGGACTATGTCTGCTGGTGTAAGCGCTCCTAGTATCTCCCAGGTGTCCAAGCTCTTCCTCCACACTATACTGCTTAGCTTGGCTCCCTCCCATGGGTAGAGGAGGGCTATGTCTGCGGGAGTAAGCGCTCCTAGTATCTCCCCCATGTCCAAGCTCTTCCTCCACACTATACTGCTTAGCTTGGCTCCCTACCATGGGTAGAGGCGGACTATGTCTGCTGGTGTAAGCGCTCCTAGTATCTCCCAGGTGTCCAAGCTCTTCCTCCACACTATACTGCTTAGCTTGGCTCCCTCCCATGGGTAGAGGAGGGCTATGTCTGCTGGTGTAAGCGCTCCTAGTATCTCCCAGGTGTCTAAGCTCTTCCTCCACACTATACTGAGTGCCTGTGCTACGGGCACTTTGCATTTGTTTATAAATATTGAATTCCATGAGTCTGGACCCGGGGCCGAGTGCATGTTGTCTATTTCTCTTTCAACATCTGCCACACTCGAGTTGATATTAATTATATTTTCAGGGGCAACATGCATGTAAGGTCAATGTCAGCATCTAACAGTTTATCAACGAGAGGTCAATACAGGAAGGGTAACACGAGTCTAACACTGAAAACCGTAAATGAAGAAACATTAACACTGTCAAACAGCACTAGAACAATGATATTGTTACGAGTCATTGTTACCGGTTGTAACGACACAACATCAGTGCTGGGATTGTATCTTTCAATCAGAGCCACGCGCTGACAAAATAATATAACAACTCTTGCTACAATTGATGATGACACTGACTTACTGCTGCTGTCGTCAATCAATCAATGGACCATAGAGTGCCACACTGGAGTCTCTGTAAGCGTCTCATGTACGGAGGAGGGCCTCAACCTCACCATATCTGGGGAATGGGCTCAGATCTGGCCTATTATTATGAGTACACCCCCCACTCAGCTGAGCCACCGTGACCTACCATCACTCTCCTAAGTCGGGATGACCTCTTCCAGTTACCCTTTATAATTATTATATATCTGGTGTTGATCTGTCTCCAACTATCTCTCTCTCTCTCTCTCTCTCTCTCTCTCTCTCTCTCTCTCTCTCTCTCTCTCTCTCTCTCTCTCTCTCTCTCTCTCTTTCTCACTCTCTCTCTCTCTCTTTCTCACTCTCTCTCTCTCTCTTTCTCACTCTCTCTCTCTCTCTCTCTCTCTCTCTCTCTCTCTCTCTCTCTCTCTCTCTCTCTCTCTCTCTCTCTTTCTCACTCTCTCTCTCTTTCTCACTTTCTCTCTCTCTCTCTCTCTCTCTCTCTCTCTCTCTCTCTCTCTCTCTCTCTCTCTCTCTCTCTCTCTCTCTCTCTCTCTCTCTCTCTCACTCTCTACAATACCTCACCAGGAGAGGTACAAAGGTAAGTTGTCTACATACAAACATTTATTACAGAAAAATACAAACAATAACAAAACAATACCATATTATCAGCAGGTGGGCCAAACTAACACACATATAACACCAGTGGTCCAACATATACAGTATAGGAGGAGGCGTCTCTAGACCCTTGCCAGCACCCCCGCCCCCACTCTCACAATGTGAGGCAAGGGAACTCACATATATTACTTCAGACAATACTAAACGTTCTCACCTTATACTGCGTCATTCACCACATGTGAGTTGATGCACTCCTTAACACAACAATGATGGCCATATACTTATAATAGCTCTATATAACTCTTTAGCTCTATAACTCTATAGCTCTATATAACTCTATAGCTCTATAGCTCTATATAACTCTATAGCTCTATAACTCTATAGCTCTATATAACTCTGTAGCTCTATATAACTCTAAAGCTCTATATAACTATATAACTATAGCTCTATATAACTCTATAACTCTATAAGTCTAAAGCTCTATATAACTCTCTAGCTCTATATAACTCATATAGCTGTATATAGCGTCGTGAGGCCCGCCAGTACCACCATCAGGTAATGGTCCTGTGATCAGGTTGGTGCTCGTGCACTCTCTTAAGTATTTGTTGATACTTGAAGTACCACTTAATGCACGTGCACTTGTCTTGCACGGTGTCACCATACACGTGCACTTGTCTTGCACGGTGTCACCATACACGTGCACTTGTCCTGCACGGTGTCACCATACACGTGCACTTGTCCTGCACGGTGTCACCATACACGTGCACTTGTCCAGCACAGCGTCACCATACACGTACACTTGTCCTGCACGGTGTCACCATACACGTGCACTTGTCCAGCACGGTGTCACCATACACGTGCACTTGTCCTGCACGGTGTCACCATACACATGCACTTGTCCAGCACGGTGTCACCATACACGTGCACTTGTCCTGCACGGTGTCACCATACACGTGCACTTGTCCTGCACGGTGTCACCATACACGTGCACTTGTCCTGCACGGTGTCACCATACACGTGCACCTGTCCTGCACGGTGTCACCATACACATGCACTTGAGTAGTGGAATTGATGCCATAGAGCGGATATTTTATTTTTTTCGACAGCCGCTCTATGGCATCAGGGGTATTTCAACTTTTAGACCGGCCATTTTGTTTTTTTCCTACAGCCGCTCTATGGCATCAGGGGTATTTCAACTTTTAGACCAGCCATTTTGTTTTTTCCGACTGCTGGTCTACGCACCCTGAGTTTTCTCTATTCAACTTGCCTAGGGATTAAAAAGCCGGTCCCTGGCATACCCAAATTTCGTTAGCTCAGTGACCCTGCACAGATATTGCTAATGGTCAATGACGTCACCAGCTAGCCGCTCAGCGTTCCTGCACCGGCATGTTCGAGGGGATTAAAAAACCGGTCTATGAGTCGTGTGTTTTGCGATACAACAGTGACCCTGAACCTAATGTAAAATACCATCATCCCTAGTCTATTTTTAATTTCATATTTACTTCCAACCATCGCCCATTACATTTATCAAAGAGGATCATGTATGTGAGGGAAGAACATAACTTCAGCACTGCAAGAAGTTATGTATGTATTTTCAAGTTCGTCCCCTGCTGCCTGTATTTACCCAGGTCTTTTTCCTAAATATAAACTTATCGAATTCATTCCTATTCTGTTTCATGTTAATACGTACAATAGGTTAATAATATTCCCCTTTACTATGACCATTCAGTCGCACCTCTATCATGTCACCCCTATTTCTTCTTCGTCGTCGTCGTTCTAGAGAATGTAATTTGAGCTTTGTCAATCTTTCTTAAAGGATCGTTTATTATACATAGGGCAAAAAATAAAACTGCTATCAGTCGTTTATATGAAAAAACAGAGCCCTGGGCATTGGTGATTTCAATGCAAGTTCGGTAGTGACCCTATCCTTATGCGCGTCTCACATTCGCTCAAAACATACCTCCCACACCATACTGTAGCATTTAACAAATAAAAAAACTCATTCAGTAAAAGCAAGCCTCTCATATTTTAAAATAAGGCCTTCTGCGGCGCGAGGCGCGCTTAATGCGGATCCCAGGAGGTTCACACATAAGTGTGAACTCTTAATCTAGCTTAATACCTCACCTATACTCTGTGCTTCATCAAAGTTGATATTCAGCTACAATAGCTCGTATTTTCGCTCATTGCTTATATTTTCTGTTATTCATAAACCCGATCAAACCTTCCTAACCTAACCTAACCTAACATATTATTTATAACAAACAAATACATTCTACAGACCAGTTATTGTTGTTGTTTAGTGACATCGTGAAAAGCGAACTCAGGTATAGGGATAAGGTGTTGCTGGCCATTAGCACATAGGTGTGAAGGTATTACAGTACCTTACTGGTCAACTATGTATGACGTCACCAGACAACCAATGCTACCTTTGGCGTCCTACTGGCATGTGTATTTAATGTTATTATTCAAAAATGACTAGACTAACCATCCCCACCTAACCTAATCAGAGGACAGAGAATATACATTTTAGTCATCCACAACTGTAATCAATATTCAGTGATAAGTTCAAAAGTATAACAGAAGCCCAAATGTTGTACTGCAATTTAAGCAGAATCGTACATCTGGCAGCATAGCAGGTGAGCTGAACATAAGAATAAAGGTAACTTCAGAGGTCCTATTGGCCCATACGAGGCAGCTCCTATATATTTCCACCCAATCTCATTCATGTTCACCCTATGCTTAAAACAACCAAGGGATCCCACTTAAAGTATTAGTTTACAATAATAGTTTTAATAAATAGCTCTTATTCTAGTTTTATACACAACAGCAATTATGAAACCCTATAGTTAGATATTCTACTATAATCCACAAGTAGTTACCACACATCTGGCAGTACAGCGGATTAGTGGCTGTGTTCATAGGCTAGTCAACTGTCCTTACATCCATCAAATAGATATCCAAATGTCGCACCTCAATTCATCCATCTAGCAACTCAGCTGGATGTTAGCCACTATATTCATAGGCTAATCATTTCTACACCTCAAAAAATCCAAGTCTTGCTACGCAAATCAGCTAACTTGTTTCTAAACCAACACTCGCAAATACAATCATGCATACCTACACATACTTCAAAACCTATGCATTCATAGAGAATAGCCTAGTTTTTTGCCACCATTTCCCCATTAATCAGATGTAATTTATGCCATACACACAGAAAATACAGCATTTACACACCAAATATGCCATTTATTCACAAAATATATTATTTACACTCAAAATATACCATCACATAAAAAATATGAGATTTTCATACAAAATATGTCAGTTGCAAACAAAAATATACCATTTACACAATATTGCATGTACACTCAGAGTATGACATTTACACAAAGTACGGTATTTTGCACAAATATATCAAAATGCTTATGCATTTAGACAATCAAAAATGCACTTTAACTAAAATTACACAATTTCACAAACGTAATTTTCACAAAATACCCACTCATTGTCTCATAAACCAAAATACACTTACACCATAAAGATCTATTTTATCAAATTACAGAGCTTACACAAAATACACAATTTTCACACACAAATACAGTTGCACCAGTTCCACTTCAACAAATTAAAAACACAACTTGCATAAATGCACTATTATCACAAAAATTATTACACAGTTTGTGTAATTATTTTACATCTTTGCACAATTAATACAAGAAAGCTTGCTATATAATTACTCAGCTTGCACAATGACAATCAATACGCAAAGGTATAAATAAACAATTCGTCCATATGCAATTGCACAACATGCACAATTAATACACAACTTATACAATATTACACATCTTTCATAATTATTACACACAACTTGCACAAATGCATATCTAGCACAAATACGTACAATACATAACTACCCCAAATATGAAAATACACAACTAGCATAAATACACGATTTACACAAATACAATTGCGACATTTACACAACTAGCTCAAAAATATAATCAATACACAACTTACCACATATGAACAATACATAACTAGCACATATTCATTAAATACACAACTATGCAATTTCCGCAAATACACATACAAAAACATATCCAATTAATACATACAACTGGCACAAAACAATACACAATTTATAGAAATATAATCAATACATAATTTCAATAATCACACAACATATGCAAAATACATAATCTGCACAATTAATACACAAGTATATTAATTGTGCTATATATGTACAAACACAACCAACTGGGTCAAACAATACACAATTTGCATGATATTTTTCTGGGTATATTTAGGACATTAATTATAATATGCTGAGTTTAACCAACTCCCTCAAAGTCAGAATTTCACATATAAAAATGTTTCTTATAACTTCCAATGAGCTCAATATATAACACATTTTTTCCATTAAGATATCAACATTATTAGTGCTAAACTATTCATCTAACATATGTCCACTGTTTTTATGTCTTATTAATACCTTCCTTGTTACATTCTCTCCAATCAGACCACCATATTTATGTATTTATTCAAACCATCTAACAGACTTATTTGTTCTAGCCATAGTTATGTTAGGGCAGGTGGGGTTAGGTGGAGTCAGTATTTTCTATGATAATTTTAGACAAATTTGCTATATCTTATCAAAATGCATCCTGTTAAAACTTAAATTCATCTAAATCTATCAAAAATATACTTATACTACGCAAATTTGACTAAATTCTACCTAACTAAACTTACTAAATATGAGCATCCCATATCCTCACATACAAGCCTATGTCGCCTCTGTCCATACATTATATGAGTCTGCCATATAGCTCGAACCCCAAATAGGAAAATTTACACTATTTCATAAACATACTAGTTCATTACCCTAAGATATTATATATGTCCTTCCCTACACGACCTCACCAAACCTGACCTAGCATATCCAACCCTGGATTTGGTTAAAGTTGGCGAAATTTATGCTATGCCACCTAAATTTCATCAAATTTAAGGCAATTTCCACCAAATATACCCAAATGTTGTGTATCATAGCATTGCCAAAGCCCATTTTCTCCTATTCCATACTACCCTACACAACCTCACCAAACCTGACCTAGCATATCCAAACCTGGATGTGGTTAAAGTCGGCGAAATTCATGCTATGCCACCTAAATTTGACCAAATATACCCAATGTTTCATATCACAGCACTGCCAAAGCCCATTTTTACCTACATGTTCTCCTATTCCATCTTACCCTATGCAACCTTACCTAACCTATCCTACCATATCAAAACAAAGATTTGGTTAAAGTCTGCGAAATTTAAGCTATCCCACCTAAATTCTATCTAATTTAAGGCAATTCCCACCAAATATATCCAAATGTTCTGTATCACAGCACTGCCAAAGCCCATTTTTACCTACATTTTCTCCTATTCCATCCTACCCTACTCAACCTTACCTAACCTATCCTAGCATATCCAAACCTAGATTTGGTTAAAGTAGGCGAAATTAAAGTTATCCCATATAAATTTGACCTAATTTAAGACAATTTCCACCAAATATACCCAAAAATGTTTTGGAACATAGCACGGCCAAAGCTCATTTTAGCTGAGTTTTCACCTATTCCAACCTGCCCTAGACAACCCTACCCATCCTCTCCTGGCATATCCAAAGTCAGATTTGATTATAGTTGGCAAATTTATGCCTTTCCAACCTAAATTTTACCTAATTTAAGCCAATTTCCACCGAATATACCCAAATGTTTTTGTATCTAGCATGGTCAAAGTTTATTTTAGCTGAGTTTTCGCCTATTCCAACCTGCCCTAGACATCCCTACCCAGCCTCTCCTGGCATATCCAAAGTCAGATTTGATTATAGTTGGCAAAATTTATGCCTTTCCCACCTAAATTTTACCTAATTTATGCCAATTTCCACCGATTATACCCAAATGTTTTGTATCTTAGCATGGTCAAAGTTCATTTCACCCAAGTTTTCACCTATTCCATCTTACCTTACACAGCCTTACCTAACCTGACCTAGCATATCCCAAGCTAGATTTGATTAGAGTTCGTGAAATTTATGCTTACTCACCTAAATTCATCCTAATTTAAGACAATTTCTACCCAAAATGATTTGTTACATAGCTCAGCCAAAGACCATTTTACCCGAGTTTTCACATATTCCAACCTACCCTACATAGCCTTACCTATCCCTGACCTAGCAGATTTGATTAAAGTTGGGGAAATTTAAGCTATCGCCATCAAATTGGAGACAATTCCCACCAAATATGCCTAAATGTTGTGTATCATAGCACAGCCAAAACCCATTTTACCCACATTTTCATCTATTCCATCTAAACCTGGACCTAGCCTCTGATACTACATATACTCAGAGAAGTGATGTTTTGGATATGAACCTAAATGCTCGTGCCTAACCTACAAGAGTCTTGGAGCTTTGTTGAATATTTTATCTATTTTTCTTCAAAAACTGAAGTTTTGGATATGAACCTATCCGCACTGTGCCTAACCTGCTAGGTTCTTTGTTGAACAGTGCAACCATATTCATAGAAAAGTGATGTTTTGGATATTGACCTATCAGCCCCCTCTACTTTAAAACTTGGAACTGTGTTCAATATTGTAGATATAGTGTTGGGTAGGTGTTTTGTTTTTACACATCAACCCAACCTCCCTGGACCTAACCTCTGATACACGAATCTTGGTTCAATATTGCATTATACTCGTAGCATATTTTTTTCACATAATTCATCCATCCTCAACCTAACCTCTATTACCTGGGGGGAGGGAGGTTAATGGAAAATATGATAATAATGGGAATTTTCTCTACATCAGTTCAACTCAACCATCCTTAACCTAACCTTAGTTAGAAAGGGATATAACTCACCAAAACTATTTAATTACCATTTACCCAATTTTCCTTATCCTAACCTATAACTAAAGGGTTTAGACCCCCCTTTACCTCGAAATTATAGTATAGGGTTAAATTAGGGAATGTTAGGTTTATATGTGAAAATATATTCCTACCTTAAATATATAGTTTAGGAATTATAGTATAGGGTTAAATTAGGGAATGTTAGGTTTATATGTGAAAATATATTCCTACCTTAAATATATAGTATAATTTCGAGGTAAAGGGGGGTCTAAACCCTTTAGTTATAGGTTAGGATAAGGAAATTGGGTAAATGGTAATTAAATAGTTTTGGTGAGTTATATCCCTTTCTAACTAAGGTTAGGTTAAGGATGGTTGAGTTGAACTGATGTAGAGAAAATTCCCATTATTATCATATTTTCCATTAACCTCCCTCCCCCCAGGTAATAGAGGTTAGGTTGAGGATGGATGAATTATGTGAAAACAAAATATGCTACGAGTATAATGCAATATTGAACCAAGATTCGTGTATCAGAGGTTAGGTCCAGGGAGGTTGGGTTGATGCATAAACAACACCTTCTTCCCATATATACAATAAATTTGAAGTTAGATAAAGGGAGGTTAGGCCCAGGACGGCAGGGTTGATGCACAAATAACATGGTCCTCCATATTTATGATAAATTTGAAGTTTGATAAATGGAGGTTAGGTCAAGGACGGTTGGGTTGATGCACAAACAACACGTTCCTTCCATATTTACGATAAATTTGAAGTTAGATGAAGGGAGGTTAGGTCCAGGACGGTTGGGTTGATGTGTAAAAACAAAACACCTACCCAACACTATATCTACAATATTGAACACAGTTCCAAGTTTTAAAGTAGAGGGGGCTGATAGGTCAATATCCAAAACATCACTTTTCTATGAATATGGTTGCACTGTTCAACAAAGAACCTAGCAGGTTAGGCACAGTGCGGATAGGTTCATATCCAAAACTTCAGTTTTTGAAGAAAAATAGATAAAATATTCAACAAAGCTCCAAGACTCTTGCAGGTTAGGCATGGGCATTTACGTTCATTTCTAAAACATCACTTCTCTGAGTATATGTAGTATCAGAGGCTAGGTCCAGGTTTAGATGGAATAGATGAAAATGTGGGTAAAATGGGTTTTGGCTGTGCTATGATACACAACATTTAGGCATATTTGGTGGGAATTGTCTCCAATTTGATGGCGATAGCTTAAATTTCCCCAACTTTAATCAAATCTGCTAGGTCAGGGATAGGTAAGGCTATGTAGGGTAGGTTGGAATATGTGAAAACTCGGGTAAAATGGTCTTTGGCTGAGTTATGTAACAAATCATTTTGGGTAGAAATTGTCTTAAATTAGGATGAATTTAGGTGAGTAAGCATAAATTTCACGAACTCTAATCAAATCTAGCTTGGGATATGCTAGGTCAAGTTAGGTAAGGCTGTGTAAGGTAAGATGGAATAGGTAAAAACTTGGGTGAAATGAACTTTGACCATGCTAAGATACAAAACATTTGGGTATAATCGGTGGAAATTGGCATAAATTAGGTAAAATTTAGGTGGGAAAGGCATAAATTTTGCCAACTATAATCAAATCTGACTTTGGATATGCCAGGAGAGGCTGGGTAGGGATGTCTAGGGCAGGTTGGAATAGGCGAAAACTCAGCTAAAATAAACTTTGACCATGCTAGATACAAAAACATTTGGGTATATTCGGTGGAAATTGGCTTAAATTAGGTAAAATTTAGGTTGGAAAGGCATAAATTTGCCAACTATAATCAAATCTGACTTTGGATATGCCAGGAGAGGATGGGTAGGGTTGTCTAGGGCAGGTTGGAATAGGTGAAAACTCAGCTAAAATGAGCTTTGGCCGTGCTATGTTCCAAAACATTTTTGGGTATATTTGGTGGAAATTGTCTTAAATTAGGTCAAATTTATATGGGATAACTTAAATTTCGCCTACTTTAACCAAATCTAGGTTTGGATATGCTAGGATAGGTTAGGTAAGGTTTAGTAGGGTAGGATGGAAGAGGAGAAAATGTAGGTAAAAATGGGCTTTGGCAGTGCTGTGATACAGAACATTTGGATATATTTGGTGGGAATTGCCTTAAATTAGATAGAATTTAGGTGGGAAAGCTTAAATTTCGCCGACTTTAACCAAATCTAGGTTTGGATATGCTAGGATAGGTTAGGCAAGGTTGCGTAGGGTATCTTGAGATTATCTTGAGATGATTTCGGGGCTTTAGTGTCCCCGCGGCCTGGTCTTCAACCAGGCCTCCACCCCCAGGAAGCAGCCCGTGACAGCTGACTAACACCCAGGTACCTATTTACTGCTAGGTAACAGGGGCATAGGGTGAAAGAAACTCTGCCCAATGTTTCTCGCCGGCGCCTGGGATCGAACCCAGGACCACAGGATCACAAGTCCCGCGTGCTGTCCGCTCGGCCGACCGGCTCCAAGGGTATTCCAGGGTAGGATGGAATAGGAGAAAATGTAGGTAAAAATGGGCTTTGGCAGTGCTGTGATACAGAACATTTGGATATATTTGGTGGGAATTGCCTTAAATTAGATAGAATTTAGGTGGGATAGCTTAAATTTCGCAGACTTTAACCAAATCTTTGTTTTGATATGGTAGGATAGGTTAGGTAAGGTTGCATAGGGTAGGATGGAATAGGAGAAAATGTAGGTAAAAATGGGCTTTGGCAGTGCTGTGATATGAAACATTGGGTATATTTGGTCAAATTTAGGTGGCATAGCATGAATTTCGCCGACTTTAACCACATCCAGGTTTGGATATGCTAGGTCAGGTTTGGTGAGGTTGTGTAGGGTAGTATGGAATAGGAGAAAATGGGCTTTGGCGATGCTATGATACACAACATTTGGGTATATTTGGTGGAAATTGCCTTAAATTTGGTGAAATTTAGGTGGCATAGCATAAATTTCGCCAACTTTAACCAAATCCAGGGTTGGATATGCTAGGTCAGGTTTGGTGAGGTCGTGTAGGGAAGGACATATATAATATCTTAGGGTAATGAACTAGTATGTTTATGAAATAGTGTAAATTTTCCTATTTGGGGTTCGAGCTATATGGCAGACTCATATAATGTATGGACAGAGGCGACATAGGCTTGTATGTGAGGATATGGGATGCTCATATTTAGTAAGTTTAGCTAGGTAGAATTTAGTCAAATTTGCGTAGTATAAGTATATTTTTGATAGATTTAGATGAATTTAAGTTTTAACAAGATGCATTTTGATAAGATATAGCAAATTTGTCTAAAATTATCATAGAAAATACTGACTCCACCTAACCCCACCTGCCCTAACATAACTAAGGCTAGAACAAATAAGTCTGTTAGATGGTTTGAATAAATACATAAATATGGTGGTCTGATTGGAGAGAATGTAACAAGGAAGGTATTAATAAGACATAAAAACAGTGGACATATGTTAGATGAATAGTTTAGCACTAATAATGTTGATATCTTAATAGAAAAAGAATGTGTTATATATTGAGCTCATTGGAAGTTATAAGAAACATTTTTATATGTGAAATTCTGACTTTTGGGGAGTTGGTTAAACTCAACATATTATAATTAATGTCCTAAATATACCCAGAAAAATATCATGCAAATTGTGTATTGTTTGACCCAGTTGGTTGTGTTTGTACATATATAGCACAATTAATATACTTGTGTATTAATTGTGCAGATTATGTATTTTGCATATTTTGTATGATTATTGAAATTATGTATTGATTATATTTCTATAAATTGTGTATTGTTTTGTGCAAGTTGTATGTATTAATTGGATATGTTTTTGTATGCGTATTTGCGGAAATTGCATAGTTGTGTATTTAATGAATATGTGCTAGTTATGTATTGTTCATATTTTGGTAAGTTGTGTATTGATTATATTTTTGAGCTAGTTGTGTAAATGTCGCAATTGTATTTGTGTAAATCGTGTATTTATGCTAGTTGTGTATTTTCATATTTGGGGTAGTTATGTATTGTACGTATTTGTGCTAGATATGCATTTGTGCAAGTTGTGTGTAATAATTATGAAAGATGTGTAATATGGTATAAGTTGTGTATTAATTGTGCATGTTGTGTAATTGCATATGGACGAATTGTTTATTTATACCTTTGCGTATTGATTGTCATTGTGCAAGCTGAGTAATTATATAGCAAGCTTTCTTGTATTAATTGTGCAAAGATGTAAAATAATCACAAACTGTGTAATAATTTTTGTGATAATAGTGCATTTATGCAAGTTGTGTTTTTAATTTGTTGAAGTGGAACTGGTGCAACTGTATTTGTGTGTGAAAATTGTGTATTTTGTGTAAGCTCTGTAATTTGATAAAATAGATCTTTATGGTGTAAGTGTATTTTGGTTTATGAGACAATGAGTGGGTATATTGTGAAAATTACGTTTGTGAAATTGTGTAATTTTAGTTAAAGTGCATTTTTGATTGTCTAAATGCATAAGCATTTTGATATATTTGTGCAAAATACCGTACTTTGTGTAAATGTCATACTCTGAGTGTACATGCAATATTGTGTAAATGGTATATTTTTGTTTGCAACTGACATATTTTGTATGAAAATCTCATATTTTTTATGTGATGGTATATTTTGAGTGTAAATAATATATTTTGTGAATAAATGGCATATTTGGTGTGTAAATGCTGTATTTTCTGTGTGTATGGCATAAATTACATCTGATTAATGGGGAAATGGTGGCAAAAAACTAGGCTATTCTCTATGAATGCATAGGTTTTGAAGTATGTGTAGGTATGCATGATTGTATTTGCGAGAGTTGGTTTAGAAACAAGTTAGCTGGTTTGCGTAGCAAGACTTGGATTTTTTGAGGTGTAGAAATGATTAGCCTATGAATATAGTGGCTAACATCCAGCTGAGTTGCTAGATGGATGAATTGAGGTGCGACATTTGGATATCTATTTGATGGATGTGAGGACAGTTGACTAGCCTATGAACACAGCCACTAATCCGCTGTACTGCCAGATGTGTGGTAACTTCTTGTGGATTATAGTAGAATATCTAGCTATAGGGTTTCATAATTGCTGTTGTGTATAAAACTAGAATAAGAGCTATTTATTAAAACTATTATTGTAAACTAATACTTTAAGCGGGATCCCTTGGTTGTTTTAAGCATAGGGTGAACATGAATGAGATTGGGTGGAAATATATAGGAGCTGCCTCGTATGGGCCAATAGGACCTCTGAAGTTACCTTTATTCTTATGTTCAGCTCACCTGCTATGCTGCCAGATGTACGATTCTGCTTAAATTGCAGTACGACATTTGGGCTTCTGTTATACTTTTGAACTTATCACTGAATAATGATTACAGTTGTGGATGACTAAAATGTATATTCTCAGTCCTCTGATTAGGTTAGGTGGGGATGGTTAGTCTAGTCATTTTTGAATAATAACATTAAATACACATGCCAGTAGGACGCCAAAGGTAGCATTGGTTGTCTGGTGACGTCATACATAGTTGACCAGTAAGGTACTGTAATACCTTCACACCTATGTGCTAATGGCCAGCAACACCTTATCCCTATACCTGAGTTCGCTTTTCACGATGTCACTTAACAACAATAACTGGTCTGTAGAATGTATTTGTTTGTTATAAATAATATGTTAGGTTAGGTTAGGTTAGGAAGGTTTGATCGGATTTATGAATAACAGAAAATATAAGCAACGAGCGAAAATACGAGCTATTGTAGCTGAATATCAACTTTGATGAAGCACAGAGTATAGGTGAGGTATTAAGCTAGATTAAGAGTTCACACTTATGTGTGAACCTCCTGGGATCCGCATTTAGCGCGCCTCGCGCCGCAGAAGGCCTTATTTTAAAATATGAGAGGCTTGCTTTTACTGAATGAGTTTTTACCATTACTGAATATGGAAGGAACGTGTTGTTTGTGCATCAACCCAACCGTCCTTGACCTAACCTCCATTTATCAAACTTCAAATTTATCATAAATATGGGAGGACCGTGTTATTTGTGCATCAACCCTGCCGTCCTGGGCCTAACCTCCCTTTATCTAACTTCAAATTTATTGTATATATGGGAAGAAGGTGTTGGTTATGCATCAACCCAACCTCCCTGGACCTAACCTCTGATACACGAATCTTGGTTCAATATTGCATTATACTCGTAGCATATTTTTTTTTCACATAATTCATCCATCCTCAACCTAACCTCTATTACCTGGGGGGAGGGAGGTTAATGGAAAATATGATAATAATGGGAATTTTCTCTACATCAGTTCAACTCAACCATCCTTAACCTAACCTTAGTTAGAAAGGGATATAACTCACCAAAACTATTTAATTACCATTTACCCAATTTTCCTTATCCTAACCTATAACTAAAGGGTTTAGACCCCCCTTTACCTCGAAATTATAGTATAGGGTTAAATTAGGGAATGTTAGGTTTATATGTGAAAATATATTCCTACCTTAAATATATAGTATAATTTCGAGGTAAAGGGGGGTCTAAACCCTTTAGTTATAGGTTAGGATAAGGAAAATTGGGTAAATGGTAATTAAATAGTTTTGGTGAGTTATATCCCTTTCTAACTAAGGTTAGGTTAAGGATGGTTGAGTTGAACTGATGTAGAGAAAATTCCCATTATTATCATATTTTCCATTAACCTCCCTCCCCCCAGGTAATAGAGGTTAGGTTGAGGATGGATGAATTATGTGAAAAAAAATATGCTATGAGTATAATGCAATATTGAACCAAGATTCGTGTATCAGAGGTTAGGTCCAGGGAGGTTGGGTTGATGCATAAACAACACCTTCTTCCCATATATACAATAAATTTGAAGTTAGATAAAGGGAGGTTAGGCCCAGGACGGCAGGGTTGATGCACAAATAACACGGTCCTCCCATATTTATGATAAATTTGAAGTTTGATAAATGGAGGTTAGGTCAAGGACGGTTGGGTTGATGCACAAACAACACGTTCCTTCCATATTTACGATAAATTTGAAGTTAGATGAAGGGAGGTTAGGTCCAGGACGGTTGGGTTGATGTGTAAAAACAAAACACCTACCCAACACTATATCTACAATATTGAACACAGTTCCAAGTTTTAAAGTAGAGGGGGCTGATAGGTCAATATCCAAAACATCACTTTTCTATGAATATGGTTGCACTGTTCAACAAAGAACCTAGCAGGTTAGGCACAGTGTGGATAGGTTCATATCCAAAACTTCAGTTTTTGAAGAAAAATAGATAAAATATTCAACAAAGCTCCAAGACTCTTGCACGTTAGGCACGGGCATTTAGGTTCATATCCAAAACATCACTTCTCTGAGTATATGTAGTATCAGAGGCTAGGTCCAGGTTTAGATGGAATAGATGAAAATGTGGGTAAAATGGGTTTTGGCTGTGCTATGATACACAACATTTAGGCATATTTGGTGGGAATTGTCTCCAATTTGATGGCGATAGCTTAAATTTCCCCAACTTTAATCAAATCTGCTAGGTCAGGGATAGGTAAGGCTATGTAGGGTAGGTTGGAATATGTGAAAACTCAGGTAAAATGGTCTTTGGCTGAGCTATGTAACAAATCATTTTGGGTAGAAATTGTCTTAAATTTGGATGAATTTAGGTGAGTAAGCATAAATTTCACGAACTCTAATCAAATCTAGCTTGGGATATGCTAGGTCAAGTTAGGTAAGGCTGTGTAAGGTAAGATGGAATAGGTGAAAACTTGGGTGAAATGAACTTTGACCATGCTAAGATACAAAACATTTGGGTATAATCGGTGGAAATTGGCATAAATTAGGTAAAATTTAGGTGGGAAAGGCATAAATTTTGCCAACTATAATCAAATCTGACTTTGGATAGGCCAGGAGAGGCTGGGTAGGGATGTCTAGGGCAGGTTGGAATAGGCGAAAACTCAGCTAAAATAAACTTTGACCATGCTAGATACAAAAACATTTGGGTATATTCGGTGGAAATTGGCTTAAATTAGGTAAAATTTAGGTTGGAAAGGCATAAATTTGCCAACTATAATCAAATCTGACTTTGGATATGCCAGGAGAGGCTGGGTAGGGATGTCTAGGGCAGGTTGGAATAGGCGAAAACTCAGCTAAAATAAACTTTGACCATGCTAGATACAAAAACATTTGGGTATATTCGGTGGAAATTGGCTTAAATTAGGTAAAATTTAGGTTGGAAAGGCATAAATTTGCCAACTATAATCAAATCTGACTTTGGATATGCCAGGAGAGGATGGGTAGGGTTGTCTAGGGCAGGTTGGAATAGGTGAAAACTCAGCTAAAATGAGCTTTGGCCGTGCTATGTTCCAAAACATTTTTGGGTATATTTGGTGGAAATTGTCTTAAATTAGGTCAAATTTATATGGGATAACTTAAATTTCGCCTACTTTAACCAAATCTAGGTTTGGATATGCTAGGATAGGTTAGGTAAGGTTGAGTAGGGTAGGATGGAATAGGAGAAAATGTAGGTAAAAATGGGCTTTGGCAGTGCTGTGATACAGAACATTTGGATATATTTGGTGGGAATTGCCTTAAATTAGATAGAATTTAGGTGGGAAAGCTTAAATTTCGCCGACTTTAACCAAATCTAGGTTTGGATATGCTAGGATAGGTTAGGCAAGGTTGCGTAGGGTAGGATGGAATAGGAGAAAATGTAGGTAAAAATGGGCTTTGGCAGTGCTGTGATACAGAACATTTGGATATATTTGGTGGGAATTGCCTTAAATTAGATAGAATTTAGGTGGGATAGCTAAAATTTCGCAGACTTTAACCAAATCTTTGTTTTGATATGGTAGGATAGGTTAGGTAAGGTTGCATAGGGTAGGATGGAATAGGAGAAAATGTAGGTAAAAATGGGCTTTGGCAGTGCTGTGATATGAAACATTGTGTATATTTGGTCAAATTTAGGTGGCATAGCATGAATTTCGCCGACTTTAACCACTTCCAGGTTTGGATATGCTAGGTCAGGTTTGGTGAGGTTGTGTAGGGTAGTATGGAATAGGAGAAAATGGGCTTTGGCGATGCTATGATACACAACATTTGGGTATATTTGGTGGAAATTGCCTTAAATTTGGTGAAATTTAGGTGGCATAGCATAAATTTCGCCAACTTTAACCAAATCCAGGGTTGGATATGCTAGGTCAGGTTTGGTGAGGTCGTGTAGGGAAGGACATATATAATATCTTAGGGTAATGAACTAGTATGTTTATGAAATAGTGTAAATTTTCCTATTTGGGGTTCGAGCTATATGGCAGACTCATATAATGTATGGACAGAGGCGACATAGGCTTGTATGTGAGGATATGGGATGCTCATATTTAGTAAGTTTAGCTAGGTAGAATTTAGTCAAATTTGCGTAGTATAAGTATATTTTTGATAGATTTAGATGAATTTAAGTTTTAACAGGATGCATTTTGATAAGATATAGCAAATTTGTCTAAAATTATCATAGAAAATACTGACTCCACCTAACCCCACCTGCCCTAACATAACTAAGGCTAGAACAAATAAGTCTGTTAGATGGTTTGAATAAATACATAAATATGGTGGTCTGATTGGAGAGAATGTAACAAGGAAGGTATTAATAAGACATAAAAACAGTAGACATATGTTAGATGAATAGTTTAGCACTAATAATGTTGATATCTTAATGGAAAAAGAATGTGTTATATATTGAGCTCATTGGAAGTTATAAGAAACATTTTTATATGTGAAATTCTGACTTTTGGGGAGTTGGTTAAACTCAACATATTATAATTAATGTCCTAAATATACCCAGAAAAATATCATGCAAATTGTGTATTGTTTGACCCAGTTGGTTGTGTTTGTACATAAATAGCACAATTAATATACTTGTGTATTAATTGTGCAGATTATGTATTTTGCATATTTTGTATGATTATTGAAATTATGTATTGATTATATTTCTATAAATTGTGTATTGTTTTGTGCAAGTTGTATGTATTAATTGGATATGTTTTTGTATGTGTATTTGCGGAAATTGCATAGTTGTGTATTTAATGAATATGTGCTAGTTATGTATTGTTCATATTTTGGTAAGTTGTGTATTGATTATATTTTTGAGCTAGTTGTGTAAATGTCGCAATTGTATTTGTGTAAATCGTGTATTTATGCTAGTTGTGTATTTTCATATTTGGGGTAGTTATGTATTGTACGTATTTGTGCTAGATATGCATTTGTGCAAGTTGTGTGTAATAATTATGAAAGATGTGTAATATGGTATAAGTTGTGTATTAATTGTGCATGTTGTGTAATTGCATATGGACGAATTGTTTATTTATACCTTTGCGTATTGATTGTCATTGTGCAAGCTGAGTAATTATATAGCAAGCTTTCTTGTATTAATTGTGCAAAGATGTAAAATAATTACACAAACTGTGTAATAATTTTTGTGATAATAGTGCATTTATGCAAGTTGTGTTTTTAATTTGTTGAAGTGGAACTGGTGCAACTGTATTTGTGTGTGAAAATTGTGTATTTTGTGTAAGCTCTGTAATTTGATAAAATAGATCTTTATGGTGTAAGTGTATTTTGGTTTATGAGACAATGAGTGGGTATTGTGTGAAAATTACGTTTGTGAAATTGTGTAATTTTAGTTAAAGTGCATTTTTGATTGTCTAAATGCATAAGCATTTTGATATATTTGTGCAAAATACCGTACTTTGTGTAAATGTCATACTCTGAGTGTACATGCAATATTGTGTAAATGGTATATTTTTGTTTGCAACTGACATATTTTGTATGAAAATCTCATATTTTTTATGTGATGGTATATTTTGAGTGTAAATAATATATTTTGTGAATAAATGGCATATTTGGTGTGTAAATGCTGTATTTTCTGTGTGTATGGCATAAATTACATCTGATTAATGGGGAAATGGTGGCAAAAAACTAGGCTATTCTCTATGAATGCATAGGTTTTGAAGTATGTGTAGGTATGCATGATTGTATTTGCGAGTGTTGGTTTAGAAACAAGTTAGCTGATTTGCGTAGCAAGACTAGGATTTTTTGAGGTGTAGAAATGATTAGCCTATGAATATAGTGGCTAACATCCAGCTGAGTTGCTAGATGGATGAATTGAGGTGCGACATTTGGATATCTATTTGATGGATGTGAGGACAGTTGACTAGCCTATGAACACAGCCACTAATCTGCTGTACTGCCAGATGTGTGGTAACTACTTGTGGATTATAGTAGAATATCTAGCTATAGGGATTCATAATTGCTGTTGTGTATAAAACTAGAATAAGAGCTATTTATTAAAACTATTATTGTAAACTAATACTTTAAGTGGGATCCCTTGGTTGTTTTAAGCATAGGGTGAACATGAATGAGATTGGGTGGAAATATATAGGAGCTGCCTCGTATGGGCCAATAGGACCTCTGAAGTTACCTTTATTCTTATGTTCAGCTCACCTGCTATGCTGCCAGATGTACGATTCTGCTTAAATTGCAGTACGACATTTGGGCTTCTGTTATACTTTTGAACTTATCACTGAATAATGATTACAGTTGTGGATGACTAAAATGTATATTCTCAGTCCTCTGATTAGGTTAGGTGGGGATGGTTAGTCTAGTCATTTTTGAATAATAACATTAAATACACATGCCAGTAGGACGCCAAAGGTAGCATTGGTTGTCTGGTGACGTCATACATAGTTGACCAGTAAGGTACTGTAATACCTTCACACCTATGTGCTAATGGCCAGCAACAACTTATCCCTATACCTGAGTTCGCTTTTCACGATGTCACTAAACAACAACAATAACTGGTCTGTAGAATGTATTTGTTTGTTATAAATAATATGTTAGGTTAGGTTAGGTTAGGAAGGTTTGATCGGGTTTATGAATAACAGAAAATATAAGCAACGAGCGAAAATACGAGCTATTGTAGCTGAATATCAACTTTGATGAAGCACAGAGTATAGGTGAGGTATTAAGCTAGATTAAGAGTTCACACTTATGTGTGAACCTCCTGGGATCCGCATTTAGCGCGCCTCGCGCCGCAGAAGGCCTTATTTTAAAATATGAGAGGCTTGCTTTTACTGAATGAGTTTTTACCATTACTGAATATGGAAGGAACGTGTTGTTTGTGCATCAACCCAACCGTCCTTGACCTAACCTCCATTTATCAAACTTCAAATTTATCATAAATATGGGAGGACCGTGTTATTTGTGCATCAACTCTGCCGTCCTGGGCCTAACCTCCCTTTATCTAACTTCAAATTTATTGTATATATGGGAAGAAGGTGTTGTTTATGCATCAACCCAACCTCCCTGGACCTAACCTCTGATACACGAATCTTGGTTCAATATTGCATTATACTCGTAGCATATTTTTTTTTCACATAATTCATCCATCCTCAACCTAACCTCTATTACCTGGGGGGAGGGAGGTTAGTGGAAAATATGATAATAATGGGAATTTTCTCTACATCAGTTCAACTCAACCATCCTTAACCTTACGACACTAGAAAGAAGAAGGGAGAGGGGGGACATGATAGGAACGTATAAGATACTCAGAGGGATTGACAGAGTGGACATAGACGAAATGTTCACACGGAATAGTAACAGAACGAGAGGACATGGACGGAAGAGTTAGAAAGGGATATAACTCACCAAAACTATTTAATTACCATTTACCCAATTTTCCTTATCCTAACCTATAACTAAAGGGTTTAGACCCCCCTTTACCTCGAAATTATAGTATAGGGTTAAATTAGGGAATGTTAGGTTTATATGTGAAAATATATTCCTACCTTATATATATAGTTTAGGAATTATAGTATAGGGTTAAATTAGGGAATGTTAGGTTTATATGTGAAAATATATTCCTACCTTAAATATATAGTATAATTTCGAGGTAAAGGGGGGTCTAAACCCTTTAGTTATAGGTTAGGATAAGGAAATTGGGTAAATGGTAATTAAATAGTTTTGGTGAGTTATATCCCTTTCTAACTAAGGTTAGGTTAAGGATGGTTGAGTTGAACTGATGTAGAGAAAATTCCCATTATTATCATATTTTCCATTAACCTCCCTCCCCCCAGGTAATAGAGGTTAGGTTGAGGATGGATGAATTATGTGAAAAAAGATATGCTATGAGTATAATGCAATATTGAACCAAGATTCGTGTATCAGAGGTTAGGTCCAGGGAGGTTGGGTTGATGCATAAACAACACCTTCTTCCCATATATACAATAAATTTGAAGTTAGATAAAGGGAGGTTAGGCCCAGGACGGCAGGGTTGATGCACAAATAACACGGTCCTCCAATATTTATGATAAATTTGAAGTTTGATAAATGGAGGTTAGGTCAAGGACGGTTGGGTTGATGCACAAACAACACGTTCCTTCCATATTTACGATAAATTTGAAGTTAGATGAAGGGAGGTTAAGTCCAGGACGGTTGGGTTGATGTGTAAAAACAAAACACCTACCCAACACTATATCTACAATATTGAACACAGTTCCAAGTTTTAAAGTAGAGGGGGCTGATAGGTCAATATCCAAAACATCACTTTTCTATGAATATGGTTGCACTGTTCAACAAAGAACCTAGCAGGTTAGGCAGTGTGGATAGGTTCATATCCAAAACTTCAGTTTTTGAAGAAAAATAGATAAAATATTCAACAAAGCTCCAAGACTCTTGCAGGTTAGGCACGGGCATTTAGGTTCATATCCAAAACATCACTTCTCTGAGTATATGTAGTATCAGAGGCTAGGTCCAGGTTTAGATGGAATAGATGAAAATGTGGGTAAAATGGGTTTTGGCTGTGCTATGATACACAACATTTAGGCATATTTGGTGGGAATTGTCTCCAATTTGATGGCGATAGCTTAAATTTCCCCAACTTTAATCAAATCTGCTAGGTCAGGGATAGGTAAGGCTATGTAGGGTAGGTTGGAATATGTGAAAACTCGGGTAAAATGGTCTTTGGCTGAGCTATGTAACAAATCATTTTGGGTAGAAATTGTCTTAAATTAGGATGAATTTAGGTGAGTAAGCATAAATTTCACGAACTCTAATAAAATCTAGCTTGGGATATGCTAGGTCAAGTTAGGTAAGGCTGTGTAAGGTAAGATGGAATAGGTGAAAACTTGGGTGAAATGAACTTTGACCATGCTAAGATACAAAACATTTGGGTATAATCGGTGGAAATTGGCATAAATTAGGTAAAATTTAGGTGGGAAAGGCATAAATTTTGCCAACTATAATCAAATCTGACTTTGGATATGCCAGGAGAGGCTGGGTAGGGATGTCTAGGGCAGGTTGGAATAGGCGAAAACTCAGCTAAAATAAACTTTGACCATGCTAGATACAAAAACATTTGGGTATATTCGGTGGAAATTGGCTTAAATTAGGTAAAATTTAGGTTGGAAAGGCATAAATTTGCCAACTATAATCAAATCTGACTTTGGATATGCTAGGATAGGTTAGGCAAGGTTGCGTAGGGTAGGATGGAATAGGAGAAAATGTAGGTAAAAATGGGCTTTGGCAGTGCTGTGATACAGAACATTTGGATATATTTGGTGGGAATTGCCATAAATTAGATAGAATTTAGGTGGGAAAGCTTAAATTTCGCCGACTTTAACCAAATCTAGGTTTGGATATGCTAGGATAGGTTAGGCAAGGTTGCGTAGGGTAGGATGGAATAGGAGAAAATGTAGGTAAAAATGGGCTTTGGCAGTGCTGTGATACAGAACATTTGGATATATTTGGTGGGAATTGCCTTAAATTAGATAGAATTTAGGTGGGATAGCTTAAATTTCGCAGACTTTAACCAAATCTTTGTTTTGATATGGTAGGATAGGTTAGGTAAGGTTGCATAGGGTAGGATGGAATAGGAGAAAATGTAGGTAAAAATGGGCTTTGGCAGTGCTGTGATATGAAACATTGGGTATATTTGGTCAAATTTAGGTGGCATAGCATGAATTTCGATGACTTTAACCACATCCAGGTTCGGATATGCTAGGTCAGGTTTGGTGAGGTTGTGTAGGGTAGTATGGAATAGGAGAAAATGGGCTTTGGCGATGCTATGATACACAACATTTGGGTATATTTGGTGGAAATTGCCTTAAATTTGGTGAAATTTAGGTGGCATAGCATAAATTTCGCCAACTTTAACCAAATCCAGGGTTGAATATGCTAGGTCAGGTTTGGTGAGGTCGTGTAGGGAAGGACATATATAATATCTTAGGGTAATGAACTAGTATGTTTATGAAATAGTGTAAATTTTTCTATTTGGGGTTCGAGCTATATGGCAGACTCATATAATGTATGGACAGAGGCGACATAGGCTTGTATGTGAGGATATGGGATGCTCATATTTAGTAAGTTTAGCTAGGTAGAATTTAGTCAAATTTGCATAGTATAAGTATATTTTTGATAGATTTAGATGAATTTAAGTTTTAACAGGATGCATTTTGATAAGATATAGCAAATTTGTCTAAAATTATCACAGAAAATACTGACTCCACCTAACCCCACCTGCCCTAACATAACTAAGGCTTGAACAAATAAGTCTGTTAGATGGTTTGAATAAATACATAAATATGGTGGTCTGATTGGAGAGAATGTAACAAGGAAGGTATTAATAAGACATAAAAACAGTGGACATATGTTAGATGAATAGTTTAGCACTAATAATGTTGATATCTTAATGGAAAAAGAATGTGTTATATATTGAGCTCATTGGAAGTTATAAGAAACATTTTTATATGTGAAATTCTGACTTTTGGGGAGTTAGTTAAACTCAACATATTATAATTAATGTCCTAAATATACCCAGAAAAATATCATGCAAATTGTGTATTGTTTGACCCAGTTGGTTGTGTTTGTACTGTGACAATAATCTCCTTCAAGAGATTGAGCCTGCTCTTCCCTCCACAAACACGTCGTTGAAATTATATAAAACGACTATGGAAGACATGTCCAACAACAACAACAACACCAGCAAGGCTTGCCAGGGTGAGCAAAACATATGCAGCCAGCCACCTGTTCGGACTCAAACCACCAAACTACATGTTGATCGCTACCGGCTCCGCTGATTGGTCGCCGGTCTGGCTGCACCTGCACTCGCCCCCCCATACTACTTGATGTCTGGGGTTGCCCCACCCTCCTACCTTAGAATGTTCAGTGCTCTCGTTGTCACCACTCCTCCCAGCTAGACGCTAGCGTGTACTGAGAGAAGTGGTGGCTTAAAGCCAATATTCCAACACCTCCCATTTACTTTGTATTGCACTTCTTGTTATTTTGCCTTAACGTAACTTTTCATTGTGTCATCTAATTATTCTTATTATTTTGATTGATTTTATTATAAGAATTTGTTTGTGCATTTTATTCATGTTTTGATTTAATTAACGTAATTAAAATTTCATTGTTAAAGTTTACTTGTGTTTTGTGTGTCTTCTCCTTACCTTACCACAGACGAAGTTCCAGTTTTTTCTATTTTTTTTTATAACTATGTGACGAGGCCATACCCCTAGCCTTAAACAGCCGAACACCAACGCGTTACCGTCACAAGTTATATGGGGGCCTGTCCGGGATCTTCACTCAGGTACTGGTGCCAAGTGGTAATTTATGGTAAGCGTATTTAACTTTGTTAACGTAGCTTTACTATTTTTCATATTCAATTTCATTTTTTATAAGGTGCGGTGTATTGTGCATTACGAGAGTAACATATAGTGAAGGTGAGACAACTTTGGATTACGTGGTGACTGTAGGCCGCAGTCATACTCTTAATTGGTCATCTCTCCCTCCGTGTTATTACTCGTGTTTACCATCTATGTCCCTTGAATAATTCTCATTCTGACAGATCATCATATTGGTACCCTGGTACTGTGGTCTGCCCCGGGTCAAGAGTACCCAATCTTCTGCAATCTGACTGTAGGAGGACAAAGAGGGCCATAGTTCCTCTAGCTCGAACTTTAGTTGCTGAATTGGGACCTCAGCAGCAGTTCTCGTCACAAGTTGACACCTCGCACCCCTACACGTCAGTCAGAGATGATGATACATACAACGGTAGGGAATTAGCTTATTTTTTCAGAGCACAAAAGTTCGCTAATTCTGTAAGTATCATATTAAATTCAGTGGGAAAAACTTGCTTTATGTCCTATAGAGACTTGGCAAGGTATGCCTACATCCTTGGACTACCAATTTTACTTTTGAAGCATTTAACTGTTTCATTTGTTTTCGAAACTTTGTTTCATTTGTTAGTAGGATTTTCTTGCCCTTATTCTCTTACATGAGTACCGGGTACAAGATTTCCTGCGCCCTTGATTTAATTTAATCATTTAATATCTTTCACTTAACGTTAATTGTTAAAGATCACACAGGATAGGTACCAGTTGCCACGTTGTCCTGTTTCTGACATTTTACTATTGAATATTCGTGTACCTTTATTTGCTAATTTCACCATGTTTCGTCTCCAAACTTTCCGTGCAAATCCAGCAGGTGAAATAGGGACTTTAAGTCGTGCCAAGAGGACTGAATTACAAACTCTTGCACATGAGTATCAACTAGAAGTTCCCTACCAAGCCAACAAAAATGACCTACACAACCTGTTGCTGGATTACTATTTAGAGCAAGGTAAGATAGACTCTGAAACTCATGAAACTTACTATATTACAGATAAAACTGATTTGGCGACGATGAAACTCAAACTAGAGCTGGCCAAGATTGAAGAACGAACAGCTGCCATACGGAGGGAAGAACAAGAACGAGAAATCACCCTCAGAGAACGCGAAGCTGCTTTGAGGAGAGACGAACAAGAACGTGAAGCTGCTTTGAGGAGAGACGAACAAGAACGCGAAGCTGCTTTGAGGAGAGAAGAACACGAACGTGAGGTCGCATTACTCCGTGAACGTGAACGAGTACAGCTTGAAACCAAACAACGCGAGTTGGAAATACAACGCGAACATGACAAGCAACAAGCGACTCTGGCTCTAGAGTGTCGTCAACGCGAAATCGCCTTGGAAACTTCACACTTCACTCAACGCCAGCAAGCTACTGCCAATCTTCCCGTCAGTTTTAATATATCACATGCAAGTAAGTTAATGCCATCCTTTGTAGAAGCAGAAGTTGATGTGTTTTTCACCACCTTTGAAACCCTTGCTAATCAACTCAGTTGGCCTGTCGACCAATGGGCCACACTTCTCAGAGTCCATCTTACAGGTAGAGCTGCAGTCACACTCAGTACTTTGGCGTCTGAGAATGACTACTACACTCTGAAACAAGCAGTGTTGGACGCCTACCTACTTTCCACAGAAAGTTATAGAAGGAAATTCCGTGACCACCTGAAGGCAAGTACCACTACCTTCCTTGAGTTTGCTAACACGAAACGGAGGTATTTCATGAAATGGCTGGAAGCAGCACATGTCTCTACTTTTACAGAACTCGTCAACCTGATGCTTGTTGAAGAATTCTTGAGACGTGTGCCACCTCCTGTCCGCCTCTACTTAGCAGATAAAGAAGAAACCGACTACCTGAAGTGTGCTAAGTCGGCTGACACTTACAGCCTCATCCACCGGCTGACACCCGAACCATCCTCCAGTAAGAAGTCGTGGTACAGTTACGAGAAGGTGAGCCCCGATCAAGCTGGTTCACAACTGTACTGCAAGTATTGTAGACTCTATGGACATACCATAGACAAGTGTGGTAAGTCTCAATACAAGGGAACCACTGACCAACAACGACCCAAACCAACTCCTCCTAAGTCCGGTAAGCCTGTGATGAATGTTGGTGTTGATGTTAATGATCTTTCTCTTTTCAGTAACCACCTGTATACTGGAACTGTCTCTGCCAACGGTTCAAATCCGGAGGGACGTTTCAAATTGAAGATCTTGAGGGACACAGCGGCTCTACAATCGATCATCTTGAAGTCGGCTGTGCCCAACATAGTCTACACCGGGGAAACAGTCTTCATCACTGACCTCACTGCTACCACTCCATACCCTCTCGCCAGAGTCCACCTGGATTGTCCCTACGTGAACGGGGAAGTCCAAGTCGCCGTCAGGGAAAAGCCTTTTCCCATGCCTGGAGTGCAACTTCTCCTAGGCAACGACTTGGCAGAAGACCTGCAACCGACCAACCTGATCGTCATGGACAAACCCCAGGTGTGTAACTCTGTGCCAATAAACCCTATTCTTGAGTATGTTCCAGCAGAGGTTCAAGAGAGTGATGAAGTTTCTCCTCCGGTTCTCGTGACCACCCGTGCACAAGCCGCACGTCCACAGCCAGCTGACTCTACTGCTACCGCTGTCCCTCAAGACCCTCAGAAACTCCCCCCGCATCTGACCAAGTTGGAGTTCCGTAAGTTGCAGAGGGAAGATCTTACTTTAACACCATTGTTTTTCCAGGCTGAGACTCAACCCGACAGTATTCCTGGGTTCTTCCTAGAGAACGACTTGCTCTACCGCAGATATAGACCCAGTAAACTGAAGGAGGAGGACGATTGGGCCAACATCGAACAACTTGTGATTCCCACCAGCCTGCGGCCCACTATTCTACACCTGGCCCACGGAGCATTCTCCCACTACGGCTTCAACAAGACTTACCATGGGATTCGTCAAGACTACTACTGGCCAGGTATGGTAAATAACGTCAAACAGTACGTAAAACAGTGTCATACATGTCAGATGGCAGGCAAACCGAACGTCTCCATTCCCAAAGCACCACTGATTCCCATACAGGTGCCTGCGGAACCTTTCCACAGACTCATAATAGACTGTGTTGGTCCTTTACCTCGGACCAGTTCAGGTAACGCCTACATCCTAACCATCCTGTGTCCTACCACCAGATTTCCCATAGCAGTTCCAGTGAAGAACATCACGGCTGCTACGGTTATAAAACATCTATTGAAGATCTTCACTCAATACGGATTTCCCAGGGAGATTCAAAGTGACTGTGGCACCAACTTCACCAGTGATCTCTTCAAAAGGACACTGGAGGAGTTCAACATCAAACAGGTATTGTCCAGCCCCTATCATCCTGCTTCACAGGGTTCTCTTGAACGTAGTCATCAGACCATCAAAGCACTCTTGAAAAAGTTTTGTAGTGAAACCTCAAAGGATTGGGATAAGCAGATTGACCTAATAATGTGTATTTTCAGAAGTCTCCCCAATGAGTCCCTAGGAGTATCTCCTTATGAGATGCTCTACGGCCGTAAGTGCCGTACTCCCCTTAAGGCTTTCAAAGACTCTCTCAGAGATGCCACCTTCAGTGAGCATCAGAATGTGCCCCAGTTTCTTCAAAACCTTCAACACATTCTAGAGAGAGTCCACCGCTTTGCCCATGATAATCTATTGAAAGCCCAGGTGAGAATGAAGACTCATTACGACCAAACCAGCAAAGTAAGAAAATTCAAGCCGGGAGACTTCGTCCTTGCCTATTTCCCTATCCCAGGTTCACCTTTACAAAACAAATTTTCAGGACCCTACTGCGTCAAAGAGTGCAGAAACAACAACAACTACGTCATAGAAACTCCAGATAGGCGGCGGAAGACCCAGCTGTGCCACGTCAACCTCCTGAAGCAATATAATGGTACTCCTCCCACTGTCTTGACTAACTATTCCACATTCACAGAACCCTACGTCCACAGTGAGACCATCCCAGCTTCTCCTCCCGAAAGCACTGACAAGGAGTCAGCGCTTTCTAATTTTGAAATCCTTAATGATCTTCCCAAATGCTTTCAGGATAATAATCGTGCTCCTTTGCCCTCTTCTAATTCCACTCTCACCTCGTCAGATAAGCCCTTCATCCTCCATGTCGACGCCAATGGTACCGACGATGGTGGTGTCGTGATGCAGCAACGAGGCGAGAAGAATACACCTGTCAGCGACTACTGCTACAAGGAACGACGGAACAATTGGCAAGGAACTACTCTTCCTCATCCTGAAGCTTCAGCACTTCACTTCACACCTGAAAAGTGCTCGGTCCACCATCAACACGGACCACACCACCCTACACCTCCTGCAGCACGCCCACTTCTCATCTCAACGTCTTCTACTATGGGCTTGCTACCTGCAGAAATTCAACCTGGAGACACGCTATACCAAGAGTCTGACAACATCTTAGCCCATGATCTCTCCAGAGTTTATGAAGTAGAAGCGACTCCATCCATTACTCCACCACATAAGGACGTACTTCTTCCAGAACCGCAGGCTTCGGGGGAGAGTTGTGACAATAATCTCCTTCAAGAGATTGAGCCTGCTCTTCCCTCCACAAACACGTCGTTGAAATTATATAAAACGACTATGGAAGACATGTCCAACAACAACAACAACACCAGCAAGGCTGGCCAGGGTGAGCAAAACATATGCAGCCAGCCACCTGTTCGGACTCAAACCACCAAACTACATGTTGATCGCTACCGGCTCCGCTGATTGGTCGCCGGTCTGGCTGCACCTGCACTCGCCCCCCCATACTACTTGATGTCTGGGGTCGCCCCACCCTCCTACCTTAGAATGTTCAGTGCTCTCGTTGTCACCACTCCTCCCAGCTAGACGCTAGCGTGTACTGAGAGAAGTGGTGGCTTAAAGCCAATATTCCAACACCTCCCATTTACTTTGTATTGCACTTCTTGTTATTTTGCCTTAACGTAACTTTTCATTGTGTCATCTAATTATTCTTATTATTTTGATTGATTTTATTATAAGAATTTGTTTGTGCATTTTATTCATGTTTTGATTTAATTAACGTAATTAAAATTTCATTGTTAAAGTTTACTTGTGTTTTGTGTGTCTTCTCCTTACCTTACCACAGACGAAGTTCCAGTTTTTTCTATTTTTTTTTATAACTATGTGACGAGGCCATACCCCTAGCCTTAAACAGCCGAACACCAACGCGTTACCGTCACAGTACATATATAGCACAATTAATATACTTGTGTATTAATTGTGCAGATTATGTATTTTGCATATTTTGTATGATTATTGAAATTATGTATTGATTATATTTCTATAAATTGTGTATTGTTTTGTGCAAGTTGTATGTATTAATTGGATATGTTTTTGTATGTGTATTTGCGGAAATTGCATAGTTGTGTATTTAATGAATATGTGCTAGTTATGTATTGTTCATATTTTGGTAAGTTGTGTATTGATTATATTTTTGAGTTAGTTGTGTAAATGTCGCAATTGTATTTGTGTAAATCGTGTATTTATGCTAGTTGTGTATTTTCATATTTGGGGTAGTTATGTATTGTACGTATTTGTGCTAGATATGCATTTGTGCAAGTTGTGTGTAATAATTATGAAAGATGTGTAATATTGTATAAGTTGTGTATTAATTGTGCATGTTGTGTAATTGCATATGGACGAATTGTTTATTTATACCTTTGCGTATTGATTGTCATTGTGCAAGCTGAGTAATTATATAGCAAGCTTTCTTGTATTAATTGTGCAAAGATGTAAAATAATTACACAAACTGTGTAATAATTTTTGTGATAATAGTGCATTTATGCAAGTTGTTTTTAATTTGTTGAAGTGGAACTAGTGCAACTGTGTTTGTGTGTGAAAATTGTGTATTTTGTGTAAGCTCTGTAATTTGATAAAATAGATCTTTATGGTGTAAGTGTATTTTGGTTTATGAGACAATGAGTGGGTATTTTGTGAAAATTACGTTTGTGAAATTGTGTAATTTTAGTTAAAGTGCATTTTTGATTGTCTAAATGCATAAGCATTTTGATATATTTGTGCAAAATACCGTACTTTGTGTAAATGTCATACTCTGAGTGTACATGCAATATTGTGTAAATGGTATATTTTTGTTTGCAACTGACATACTTTTGTATGAAAATCTCATATTTTTTATGTGATGGTATATTTTGAGTGTAAATAAAATATTTTGTGAATAAATGGCATATTTGGCGTGTAAATGCTGTATTTTCTGTGTGTATGGCATAAACTACATCTGATTAATGGGGAAATGGTGGCAAAAAACTAGGCTATTCTCTATGAATGCATAGGTTTTGAAGTATGTGTAGGTATGCATGATTGTATTTGCGAGTGTTGGTTTAGAAACAAGTTAGCTGATTTGCGTAGCAAGACTAGGATTTTTTGAGGTGTAGAAATGATTAGCCTATGAATATAGTGGCTAACATCCAGCTGAGTTGCTAGATGGATGAATTGAGGTGCGACATTTGGATATCTATTTGATGGATGTGAGGACAGTTGACTAGCCTATGAACATAGCCACTAATCCGCTGTACTGCCAGATGTGTGGTAACTACTTGTGGATTATAGTAGAATATCTAGCTATAGGGTTTCATAATTGCTGTTGTGTATAAAACTAGAATAAGAGCTATTTATTAAAACTATTATTGTAAACTAATACTTTAAGTGGGATCCCTTGGTTGTTTTAAGCATAGGGTGAACATGAATGAGATTGGGTGGAAATATATAGGAGCTGCCTCGTATGGGCCAATTGGACCTCTGAAGTTACCTTTATTCTTATGTTCAGCTTACCTGCTATGCTGCCAGATGTACGATTCTGCTTAAATTGCAGTACGACATTTGGGCTTCTTTTATACTTTTGAACTTATCACTGAATAATGATTACAGTTGTGGATGACTAAAATGTATATTCTCAGTCCTCTGATTAGGTTAGGTGGGGATGGTTAGTCTAGTCATTTTTGAATAATAACATTAAATACACATGCCAGTAGGACGCCAAAGGTAGCATTGGTTGTCTGGTGACGTCATACATAGTTGACCAGTAAGGTACTGTAATACCTTCACACCTATGTGCTAATGGCCAGTAACACCTTATCCCTATATCTGAGTTCGGTTTTCACGATGTCACTAAACAACAACAATAACTGGTCTGTAGAATGTATTTGTTTGTTATAAATAATATGTTAGGTTAGGTTAGGTTAGGAAGGTTTGATCGGGTTTATGAATAACATAAAATATAAGCAACGAGCGAAAATTCGAGCTATTGTAGCTGAATATCAACTTTGATGAAGCACAGAGTATAGGTGAGGTATTAAGCTAGATTAAGAGTTCACACTTATGTGTGAACCTCCTGGGATCCGCATTTAGCGCGCCTCGCGCCGCAGAAGGCCTTATTTTAAAATATGAGAGGCTTGCTTTTACTGAATGAGTTTTTTTATTTGTTAAATGCTACAGTATGGTGTGGGAGGTATGTTTTGAGCGAATGTGAGACGCGCATAAGGATAGGGTCACTACCGAACTTGCATTGAAATCACCAATGCCCAGGGCTCTGTTTTTTCATATAAACGACTGATAGCAGTTTTATTTTTGGCCCTATGTATAATAAACGATCCTTTAAGAAAGATTGACAAAGCTCAAATTACATTCTCTAGAACGACGACGACGAAGAAGAAATAGGGGTGACATGATAGAGGTGCGACTGAATGGTCATAGTAAAGGGGAATATTATTAACCTATTATACGTATTAACATGAAACAGAATAGGAATGAATTCGATAACTTTATATTTAGGAAAAAGACCTGGGTAAATACAGGCAGCAGGGGACGAACTTGAAAATACATACATAACTTCTTGCAGTGCTGAAGTTATGTTCTTCCCTCACATACATGATCCTCTTTGATAAATGTAATGGACGATGGTTGGAAGTAAATATGAAATTAAAAATAGACTAGGGATGATGGTATTTTACATTAGGTTCAGGGTCACTGTTTTATCGCAAAACACACGACTCATAGACCGGCTTTTTAATCCCCTCGAACATGCCAGTGCAGGAACGCTGAGCGGCTAGCTGGTGACGTCATTGACCATTAGCAATGTCTGTGCAGGGTCACTGAGCTAACGAAATTTGGGTATGCCAGGGACCGGCTTTTTAATCCCTAGGCAAGTTGAATAGAGAAAACTCAGGGTGCGTAGACCAGCAGTCGGAAAAAACAAAATGGCCGGTCTAAAAGTTGAAATACCCCTGATGCCATAGAGCGGCTGTAGGAAAAAAACAAAATGGCCGGTCTAAAAGTTGAAATACCCCTGATGCCAGAGAGCGGATGTCGAAAAAAAACAAAATAGCCGCTCTATGGCATCAATTCCACTACTCACTTGTCCTGCACGGTGTCACCATACACGTGCACTTGTCAAGCACGGTATCACCATACACGTGCACTTGTCCTGCACGGTGTCACCATACACGTGCACTTGTCCTGCACAGTGTCACCATACACGTGCACTTGTCCTGCACGGTGTCACCATACACGTGCACTTGTTCAGCACGGTGTCACCATGCACGTGCACTTGTCCAGCACGGTGTCACCATACAAGTGCACTTGTCCTGCACGGTGTCACCATGCACGTGCACTTGTCCAGCACGGTGTCACCATACGCGTGCACTTGTCCCGCACGGTGTCACCATACACGTGCACTTGTCCTGCACGGTGTCACCATACACGTGCACTTGTCCTGCACGGTGTCACCATACACGTGCACTTGTGTTGCACGGTGTCACCATACACGTGCACTTGTCCTGCACGGTGTCACCATACACGTGCACTTGTCTTGCACGGTGTCACCATACACGTGCATTTGTCTTGCACGGTGTCACCATACACGTGCACTTGTCCAGCACAGCGTCACCATACACGTGCACTTGTCCTGCACGGTGTCATCATACACGTGCACTTGTCCTGCACGGTGTCATCATACACGTTCACTTGTCCTGCACGGTGTCACCATACACGTGCACTTGTCCTGCACGGTGTCACCATACACGTGCGCTTGTCCTGCACGGTGTGACCATACACGTGCACTTGTCTTGCACGGTGTCACCATACACGTGCACTTGTCCTGCACGGCGTCACCATACACGTGCACTTGTCCAGCACAGCGTCACCATACACGTGCACTTGTCCTGCACGGTGTCACCATACACGTGCACTTGTCCTGCACGGTGTCACCATACACATGCACTTGTCCTGCATGGTGTCACCATACACGTGCACTTGTCCTGCACGGCGTCACCATACACGTGCACTTGTCCTGCCCGGTGTCACCATACACGTGCACCTGTCCTGCACGGTGTCACCATACACGTGCACTTGTCCAGCACGGTGTCACCATACACGTGCACTTGTCCAGCACGGTGTCACATACACGTGCACTTGTCCTGCACGGTGTCATCATACACGTGCACTTGTCCTGCACGGTGTCACCATACACGTGCACTTGTCCTGCACGGTGTCACCATACACGTGCACTTGTCCTGCACGGTGTCACCGTACACGTGCACTTGTCCTGCACGGTGTCACCATACACTTGTCCTGCACGGTGTCACCATACACGTGCACTTGTCCAGCACGGTGTCACCATACACGTGCACTTGTCCAGCACGGTGTCACCATACACGTGCACTTGTCCAGCACGGTGTCACCATACACGTGCACTTGTCCTGCACGGTGTCACCATACACTTGTCCTGCACGGTGTCACCATACACGTGCACTTGTCCAGCACGGTGTCACCATACACGTGCACTTGTCCAGCACGGTGTCACCATACACGTGCACTTGTCCTGCACGGTGTCACCATACACTTGTCCAGCACGGTGTCACCATACACGTGCACTTGTCCTGCACGGTGTCACCATACACGTACACTTGTCCTGCACGGTGTCACCATACACGTACACTTGTCCTGCACGGTGTCACCATACACGTGCACTTGTCCAGCACGGTGTCACCATACACGTGCACTTGTCCTGCACGGTGTCACCATACACGTACACTTGTCCTGCACGGTGTCACCATACACGTGCACTTGTCCTGCACGGTGTCACCATACACGTGCACTTGTCCAGCACGGCGTCACCATACACGTGCACTTGTCCAGCACGGTGTCACCATACACGTGCACTTGTCCTGCACGGTGTCACCATACACACTTCCCCAGACAAGAAGCTTGTACACAAACTTCCACATAAACAAAACTGTAATTCCATTACCATAACATAATAACGTTAATATTCGTCTATCAAAACATAAATGACAAATATATATAAATATTAAATTTCACCATTGGCCATCTCACTGCGCGCGCCGGTCCAACTGAGTTGGGGACTTCCCCATTCTGGACGAGTCCACACTGAAATCCTCCTCCGAAGGGCGCCACAGTAACTGTTTCCCCTCAGTCACTCACTGACATCAGGTGAGTATGTGTCGCTCCTGCCTCCATAATGTCAAATCATCTCGCACTCCTTATACCTTCTCACTATTTTCACAAACTCTCTAACCTACATTCATAAACGTCCTCTACGATCACTGGGCTCACCATCAAACAATAACAAGCAATATATCACAGTAGAAACAGCTCTTACAGTAGAAAGATGGTGTGACGACGCATGTCAACTGACGCCCAACATGGCGCCACTCCTGGTCGTCCACCAATCTCCCCTCAGGCTGCCACTAAAAGTGAGAGAAGTTGCCTAACCGGTTCCACCCAGGCACATCTGCTCAATTTGCCAACTTAAAGGTTACCCTCACAGTAGGGTCCACACAGGTACCACCACCTTATAAGCTTCAGGCCGCCCCTAAATCATTACCATAATAAGGGAAAAACGTCGTACGTCTGCCCCCGACGACTCTCACGACTCAAGTGACTCTTTACGACCTCCATAATGTCGACATCTTACTTTATCTTGTCTCCTTCAGATGCTTGCCCTCTGGTGTCTTCTCTTCAGTCATAATTACTGACGATTCCTTAGTTTATTTCTTTCACCTGACAGTTACGAGTCGCTGATCGCGGGTCGCAACGATACAGTTACGAGCCGCTGTTCGCGGGTCGTAACGATACAGTTACGAGCCGCTGATCGCGGGTCGTAACGATATAGTTACGAGCCGCTGATCGCGGGTCGTAACGATACAGTTACGAGCCGCTGATCGCGGGTCGTAACAATATATAATTGTTTTTCCAGCTCTCAACTGTTATTATCTCCGGCACTTAAACCATTAAATTCTGTCCCGGACCAACTGGGCGATATTGGTATGTGTCCCTGGTGTGTTGTAGTGTGTCCCTGGTGTGTTGTGGTGTGTCCCTGGTGTGTTGTAGTGTGTCCCTGGTGTGTTGTAGTGTGTCCCTGGTGTGTTGTAGTGTGTCCCTGGTGTGTTGTTGTGTGTCCCTGGTGTGTTGTAGTGTGTCCCTGTTGTGTTGTAGTGTGTCCCTGGTGTGTTGTAGCGTGTCCCTGGTGTGTTGTAGTGTGTCCCTGGTGTGTTGTAGTGTGTCCCTGGTGTGTTGTAGTGTGTCCCGGGTGTGTTGTAGTGCGTCCCTGGTGTGTTGTGTGTGTCCCTGGTGTGTTGTAGTGTGCCCCTGGTGTGTTGTAGTGTGTCCCTGGTGTGTTGTAGTGTCCCTGGTGTGTTGTAGTGTGTCCCTGGTGTGTTGTTGTGTCCCTGGTGTGTTGTAGTGTGTCCCTGGTGTGTTGTGGTGTGTCCCTGGTGTGTTGTAGTGTGTCCCTTGTGTGTTGTAGTGTGTCCCTGGTGTGTTGTAGTGTCCCTAGTGTGTTGTAGTGTCCCTGGTGTGTTGTAGTGTCCCTGGTGTGTTGTAGTGTGTCCCTGGTGTGTTGTAGTGTCCCTGGTGTGTTGTAGTGTCCCTGGTGTGTTGTAGTGTCCCTGGTGTGTTGTAGTGTGCCCCTGTTGTGTTGTGTGTGTCCCTGGTGTATTGTGTGTGTCCCTGGTGTATTGTGTGTGTCCCTGGTGTATTGTGTGTGTCCCTGGTGTGTTGTTGTGTCCCTGGTGTGTTATAGTGTTTCCCTGGTGTGTTGTAGTGTGTCCCTGGTGTGTTGTAGTGTGTCCCTGGTGTGTTGTAGTGTGTCCCTGGTGTGTTGTAGTGTGTCCCTGGTGTATTGTGTGTGTCCCTGGTGTGTTGTAGTGTGTCCCTGGTGTGTTGTAGTGTGTCCCTGGTGAGTTGTAGTGTCCCTGATGTGTTGTAGTGTGTCCCTGGTGTTGTTGTGTCCCTGGTGTGTTGTAGTGTGTCCCTGGTGTGTGTTGTTGTGTGTCCCTGGTGTGTTGTTGTGTCCCTGGTGTGTTGTAGTGTGTCCCTGGTGTGTGTTGTTGTGTGTCCTTGGTGTGTTGCAGTGTGTCCCCGGTGTGTTGTGTGTCCCGGGTGTGTTGTAGTGTGTCCCTGGTGTGTTGTGTGTGTCCCTGGTGTGTTGTAGTGTGCCCCTGGTGTGTTGTAGTGTGTCCCTGGTGTGTTGTTGTGTCCCTGGTGTGTTGCAGTGTGTCCCTGGTGTGTTGTAGTGTGCCCCTGGTGTGTTGTTGTGTGTCCCTGGTGTGTTGCAGTGTGTCCCTGGTGTGTTGTTGTGTGTCCCTGGTGTGTTGTAGTGTGTCCCTGGTGTGTTGTTGTGTCCCTAGTGTGTTGCAGTGTGTCCCTGGTGTGTTGTAGTGTGCCCCTGGTGTGTTGGGTTGTGTCCCTGGTGTGTTGTTGTGTGTCCCTGGTGTGTTGTAGTGTATCCCAGGTGTGTTGTAGTGTGCCCCTGGTGTGTTGTTGTGTGTCCCTGGTGTGTTGTAGTGTGCCCCTGGTGTGTTGTTGTGTGTCTCTGGTGTGTTGCAGTGTGTCCCCAGTGTGTTGTGTGTCCCTAGTGTGTTGTAGTGTGTCCCTGGTGTGTTGTAGTGTGTCCCTGGTGTGTTGTAGTGTGTCCCTGGTGTGTTGTAGTGTGTCCCTGGTGTGTTGTGTGTGTCCCTGGTGTGTTGTAGTGTGCCCCTGGTGTGTTGTAATGTGTCCCTGGTGTGTTGTTGTGTGTCCCTGGTGTGTTGTAGTGTGTCCCTGGTGTGTTGTAGTGTGTCCCTGGTGTGTTGTTGTGTGTCCCTGGTGTGTTGTAGTGTCCCTGGTGTGTTGTAGTGTGTCCCTGGTGTGTTGTGGTGTGCCCCTGGTGTGTTGTAGTGTGTCCCTGGTGTGTTGTAGTGTGTCCCTGGTGTGTTGTAGTGTGTCCCTGGTGTGTTATAGTGTGTCCCTGGTGTGTTGTTGTGTGTCCCTGGTGTGTTGTTGTGTGTCCCTGGTGTGTTATAGTGTGTCCCTGGTGTGTTGTAGTGTGTCCCTGGTGTGTTGTTGTGTGTCCCTGGTGTGTTGTTGTGTGTCCCTGGTGTGTTATAGTGTGTCCCTGGTGTGTTGTATTGTGTCTCTGGTGTGTTGTAGTGTGTCCCTGGTGTGTTGTAGTGTGTCCCTGGTGTGTTGTAGTGTGTCCCTGGTGTGTTGTAGTGTGTCCCTGGTGTGTTGTAGTGTGTCCCTGGTGTGTTGTGTGTGTCCCTGGTGTGTTGTAGTGTGCCCCTGGTGTGTTGTAATGTGTCCCTGGTGTGTTGTTATGTGTCCCTGGTGTGTTGTAGTGTGTCCCTGGTGTGTTGTAGTGTGTCCCTGGTGTGTTGTTGTGTGTCCCTGGTGTGTTGTAGTGTCCCTGGTGTGTTGTAGTGTGTCCCTGGTGTGTTGTAGTGTGCCCCTGGTGTGTTGTAGTGTGTCCCTGGTGTGTTGTAGTGTGTCCCTGGTGTGTTGTAGTGTGTCCCTGGTGTGTTATAGTGTGTCCCTGGTGTGTTGTTGTGTGTCCCTGGTGTGTTGTTGTGTGTCCCTGGTGTGTTATAGTGTGTCCCTGGTGTGTTGTAGTGTGTCCCTGGTGTGTTGTTGTGTGTCCCTGGTGTGTTGTTGTGTGTCCCTGGTGTGTTATAGTGTGTCCCTGGTGTGTTGTATTGTGTCTCTGGTGTGTTGTAGTGTGTCCCTGGTGTGTTGTAGTGTGTCCCTGGTGTGTTGTAGTGTGTCCCTGGTGTGTTGTAGTGTGTCCCTGGTGTGTTGTAGTGTGTCCCTGGTGTGTTGTGTGTGTCCCTGGTGTTTTGTAGTGTGCCCCTGGTGTGTTGTAGTGTGTCCCTGGTGTGTTGTTGTGTGTCCCTGGTGTGTTGTAGTGTGTCCCTGGTGTGTTGTAGTGTGTCCCTGGTGTGTTGTTGTGTGTCCCTGATGTGTTGTAGTGTCCCTGGTGTGTTGTTGTGTGTCCCTGGTGTGTTGTAGTGTGTCCCTGGTGTGTTGTTGTGTGTCCCTGGTGTGTTGTAGTGTCCCTGGTTTGTTGTAGTGTGTCCCTGGTGTGTTGTAGTGTGCCCCTGGTGTGTTGTAGTGTGCCCCTGGTGTGTTGTAGTGTGTCCCTGGTGTGTTGTAGTGTGTCCCTGGTGTGTTGTGTGTCCCTGGTGTGTTGTAGTGTCCCTGGTGTGTTGTAGTGTGTCCCTGGTGTGTTGTAGTGTGCCCCGGGTGTGTTGTTGTGTGTCCGTGGTGTGTTATAGTGTGTCCCTGGTGTGTTGTTGTGTGTCCCTGATGTGTTGTTGTGTGTCCCTGGTGTGTTGTTGTGTCCCTGGTGTGTTGTAGTGTGTCCCTGGTGTGTTGTAGTGTGTCCGTGGTGTGTTGTAGTGTGTCCCTGGTGTGTTGTTGTGTGTCCCTGGTGTGTTGTTGTGTGTCCCTGGTGTGTTATAGTGTGTCCCTGGTGTGTTGTAGTGTGTCCCTGGTGTGTTGTAGTGTGTCCCTGGTGTGTTGTAGTGTGTCCCTGGTGTGCTGTAGTGTGTCCCTGGTGTGTTGTTGTGTGTCCCTGGTGTGTTGTTGTGTGTCCCTGGTGTGTTATAGTGTGTCCCTGGTGTGTTGTAGTGTGTCCCTGGTGTGTTGTAGTGTGTCCCTGGTGTGTTGTAGTGTGTCCCTGGTGTGTTGTTGTGTTCTTGGTGTGTTGTAGGGGCCATGACCCAAAAATATGTGAATGGGTATTAGACTCTCTCACAGTGCGAGACAGCAAGAACCATTTACGGGTGAGCGTGTATGAATAGGCTGCGTGTATGAACAGATCGCGTATGGAGGCAATACTGGGTCGCCAGTATACATGAAATCCTCCCAGAGCTCTTCCTCAGTTACGAGGAGCCGACAGAGACTTCAATATCCCGCCGCAAATGGAAGCTAATAGCTGTAAATGGTTCTTGTCAAGCTAAGACACCATGATGACGTGTGGTGAGGGAGGCCGGAGATGGGAGCAGACTTGGGACATTAGTCTCGGGGGAAGTGGGAGAGTTGGTCATGATCTGGAGCTGAGAGGTCGGCCCCATGGGTGTCTCCATAACCTGCTGGACCTGACCTCCCATTGTCCCGGACTGACCCATGGTCCAGCCTGTGAGCTGATGTTGTGAGTGGTGTGTGTGTGTGTGTGTGTGTGTGTGTGTGTGTGTGTGTGTGTGTGTGTGTGTGTGTGTGTGTGTGTGTGTGTGTGTGTGTGTGCTCGTATGGCCTGATTAACGTTGGGTCAGTAGTTAGAGAGTCCGTATGAAGACGAGGTGTCACAATAACGTGGCTTAACTATGTTGTTATGTGTTGTAGTGTGTCCCTGTTGTATTACTGTGTCTCTGGTGTGTTGTAGTGTGTCCCTGGTGTGTTGTAGTGTGTCCCTGGTGTGTTGTATTGTGTCCCTGGTGTGTCCCTGGTGTGTTGTAGTGTGTCCCTGGAGTGTTGTAGTGTGTCCCTGGTGTGTCCCTGGTGTGTTGTAGTGTGTCCGTGGGGTGTTGTAGTGTGTCCGTGGGGTGTTGTAGTGTGTTGTTGTGTGTCCCTGGTGTGTTGTAGTGTGTCCCTGGTGTGTTGTAGTGTATCCCTGGTGTGTTGTAGTGTGCCTCTGGTGTGTTGTTGTGTGTCCCTGGTGTGTTGTAGTGTGTCCCTGGTGTGTTGTAGTGTGTCCCTGGTGTGTCCCTGGTGTGTTGTAGTGTGTCCCTGGTGTGTTGTAGTGTGTCCCTGGTGTGTCCCTGGTGTGTTGTAGTGTGTCCCTGGTGTGTTGTAGTGTGTCCCTGGTGTGTTATAGTGTATCCCTGGTGTGTTGTAGTGTGTCCCTGGTGTGTTGTTGTGTGTCCCTGGTGTGTTGTAGTGTGTCCCTGGTGTGTTGTAGTGTGTCCCTGGTGTGTTGTAGTGTCCCTGGTGTGTTGTAGTGTGTCCCTGGTGTGTTGTAGTGTGTCCCTGTTGTATTACTGTGTCTCTGGTGTGTTGTAGTGTGTCCCTGTTGTATGACTGTGTCCCTGGTGTGTTGTAGTGTGTCCCTGGTGTGTTGTAGTGTCCCTGTTGTATTACTGTGTCTCTGGTGTGTTGTAGTGTGTCTCTGGTGTGTTGTAGTGTGTCCCTGTTGTATTACTGTGTCTCTGGTGTGTTGTAGTGTGTCCCTGTTGTGTTACTGTGTCTCTGGTGTGTTGTAGTGTGTCCCTGATGTATTACTGTGTCTCTGGTGTGTTGTAGTGTGTCCCTGTTGTATTACTGTGTCTCTGGTGTGTTGTAGTGTGTGTCCCTGTTGTATTACTGTGTCTCTGGTGTGTTGTAGTGTGTCCCTGATGTGTTGTAGTGACACATGGAGCCGCAATGTTTTAACTTTGTTCATGTTTCAGATGAGTGGGTTGGCTGTCTGTTTCAGCCAAGCTGTTGTGACTCGCAGTCTGCATCAGTGTGAATCCTGTTCAAATATTCTTGCAGCAAATATATATATTTCAAATTCCGAGTGAAATTTTTGTCTTTCCTGGAGTCATGAAAATATTTTCAAACAAAACGTCAAACTAAATGGCCTTTCGTATCATAAAAATACCAGCTGTCTTTTCTATTAGAAACTTTCACAAAGTTCACTCTAGTAGTCATCTTCAAGAGGAAACTAGATTGTTTCCTCCAAGGAGTGCCGGACCAACCGGGCTGTGGTGGGTATGTGGGGCTGCGGGCCGCTCCAAGCAACAGCCTGGTGGACCAAACTCTCACAAGTCAAGCCTGGCCTCGGGCCGGCTTGGGGAGTAGAAGAACTCCCAGAACCCCATCAACCAGGTATCAACCAGGTACCTAGTAAAAAAGGTTAAATTCCAGTGGAAATGTTAAATTTCAGTGGGAAAAAATATCTTAAGTTGTAAAAACTATTTATCTTCATAATAGTGATGTTACCATATTACAGAAATACAATGTCTTAAAAAAATTTAATATCTTAATGTTGCAAGATATCTTTTTGTTGTAGTAAGGTATTCTTCGTGTCAGTAATAATTCTAATTATATTAATCTAACCTAATATTATTATTAATTAAATAATAAGTTCGTAATAATCCCCCGTCCAATTATAAACGTATTCATTACTGACAAAGTAATCGCCCATCCTGGTACACATAGAGACCAACCCACTGATACACCCACTAATGAGGGGCATAACACACCCCTTTGCTGATAAAATATTCCCCCACCTTGCAGGGAATAATAATAATCTCACAGAATTTACAATATCCCATTTTGATATAAATGTTCCCCTTTCCTGTGGTAATGATTCCCTGTTATCTACAACTTTCTTAGTTCCAGTACCATTTGGGTCTAGTTCCATCTCTCTGGGACAATTGTTCTTGTGCTTGGTGGTACAATGGGGCACTGTGATACAGTGTAATGTCTCTGCAGTGCAATATCACTGCAGTGTAATCTCTCTGCAGTGTAGAAGACTGTTGCTATCACTTGGGTCACGCTATCCTAACCCGGCTTTATCCATCTGACAATCTGTTGCAATTTGCAATTAATGCGCTCAATCTGGCGCGTGACTGTGTTGTTGCAACAGAGCGTATACTGTTGTGTTGAACGTAGCTCCCTACGGCTGTGTTGAACATCATAGCCAACATACTCCCTACGGCTGTGTTGTGGTACAGTGCTAATTAATGTTGGCTAAACTGCTCAATTGGGCCCAATCGTTATGTCATTGTTATTCAGCGTTTTTCGCGTGATGTGAAGGCTAACGACAGCTGGTGTGGTCATAAGGGCTGTATACCTTAATCACCCCCCCTCCCCCTCACCCCTCACTATACAGAGTGTATATACAATACGTCAAGCACCTTTTGATCTATATATGATGGATATATACCTCACTTTTATCCCTGGGAAATATAACTAATATACCCATGGACGCTCACCTGTGGGTATACTGATATACCAGCCCATCAGGTGTAGTGTATACTGGTATACTACCCCTTGAGTATACATTCGGGACAAGTATGTTGTAGAATATACACTGGGAAATACACTCATTGGTGTAAGTACTGAAAATGTGTGTATACTGTATGTATAGACTAAGGAAAATACATCTCTCGATGTGTATATTTTTCTCGTTAGCTCTCTTTGTGTATTTGAAGCTCTGAGTATGGCAGTATACACTATATGTATAGCCTCACCTGATACCATGGTACTGACGGTATAGATTCACCTGATACCATGGTACTGAGGGTATAGCTTCACCTGATACCATGATACTGACAGTATAGCTTCACCTGATACCATAGTACTGACAGTATAGCTTCACCTGATACCATGGTACTGACAGTACAGCTTCACCTGGTACCATGGTACTGACGGTATAGCTTCACCTGATATCATGGTACTGACTGTATAGTTTCACCTGATACCATGATACTGACAGTATAGCCTCACCTGATACCATGATACTGACAGTATAGCTTAACCTGATACCATGGTACTGACGGTACAGCTTCACCTGATACTATGGTACTGACAGAACAGCTTCACCTGATAATCAGGGTACTGACAGTATAGCTTCACCTGATAATCAGGGTACTGACAGTATAGCTTCACCTGATACCATGGTACTGACAGTACAGCTTCACCTAATACCATGGTACTGACGATACAGGTTCACCGGATACCATGGTACTGACGGTACAGCTTCACCTGATACCATGGTACTGACGGTAGAGCTTCACCAAATACCATATTACTAGCGGTAAAGCTTCACCTGATACCATGGAACTGACAGTACAGCTTAACCTGATACCATGGTGCTGACAGTACAGCTTCACCTGATACCATGGTACTGACAGTACAGCTTCACCTGATACCATGGTACTGACAGTAAAGCTTCACCTGATACCATTGTACTGACAGTACAGCTTCACCTGATACCATGGTACTGACGGTACAGCTTCACCTAATACCATGGTACTGAAAGTGCAGCTTCACCTGATACCACGGTACTGACAGTACAGCTTCACCTGATACCATGGTACTGACTGTACAGCTTCACCTGATACCATGGTACTAACAGTACAGATTCATCTGATACCATTGCACTGAAGGTACAGCTTCACCTAATACCATGATACTGACGGTACAGCTTCACCTGATAACATGGTACTGACAGTACAGCTTCACCTAATACCATAGTACTGACGGTACAGTTTCACCTGATACCATTGTACTGACAGTACAGCTTCACCTGATGCCATTGTACTGACAGTACAGCTTCACCTGATACCATGGTACTGAGGGTACAGCTTCACCTAATACCATGGTACTGAAAGTACAGCTTCACCTGATACCATGGTACTGACAGTACAGCTTCACCTAATACCATGGTACTGACTGTACAGCTTCACCTGATACCATGGTACTGACAGTACAGCTTCACCTGATACCATGGTACTGAAGGTACAGCTTCACCTAATACCATGATACTGACGGTACAGCTTCACCTGATAACATGGTACTGACAGTACAGCTTCACCTAATACCATAGTACTGACGGTACAGTTTCACCTGATACCATGGTACTGACAGTACAGCTTCACCTAATACCATGGTACTGACGGTACAGTTTCACCTGATACCATGATACTGACAGTACAGCTTCACCTAATACCATGGTACTAGCGGTACAGCTTCACTTGATACCATGGTACTGATAATATACAGCTTCACCTAATACCATGGTACTGACAATACAGCTTCACTTGATCCCATGGTACTGACAATACAGCTTCATCTAATACCCCTGGTACTAATGGTACAGCTTCACATGATACCATGGTACTGACGGTACAGCTTCACCTAATACCATGGAACTGACGGTACAGCTTCACCTGATACCATGATACTGACGGTATAGCTTCACCTGATACCATGGTACTGACTGTATAGTTTCACCTGATACCAACTGACAGTACAGCTTCACCTAATACCATGGAACTGATGGTACAGCTTCTCCTGATACCATGGTACTGACGGTATAGCTTCACCTGATACCATGGTACTGACGGTATAGCTTCACCTAATACCATGGTACTGATGGTACAGCCTCACCTGATACCATGGTACTGATGGTACAGCTTCACCTGACACCATAATACTTACGGGACAGCTTCACCTGATACCATGTTACTGACGGTATAGCTTCACCTGATACCATGGTACTGACGGTACAGCTTCACCTAATACCATAGTACTGACGGTACAGTTTCACCTGATACCATGGTACTGACAGTACAGCTTCACCTAATACCATGGTACTGACGGTACAGTTTCACCTGATACCATGATACTGACAGTACAGCTTCACCTAATACCATGGTACTAGCGGTACAGCTTCACTTGATACCATGGTACTGATAATATACAGCTTCACCTAATACCATGGTACTGACAATACAGCTTCACTTGATCCCATGGTACTGACAATACAGCTTCATCTAATACCCCTGGTACTAATGGTACAGCTTCACATGATACCATGGTACTGACGGTACAGCTTCACCTAATACCATGGAACTGACGGTACAGCTTCACCTGATACCATGATACTGACGGTATAGCTTCACCTGATACCATGGTACTGACTGTATAGTTTCACCTGATACCAACTGACAGTACAGCTTCACCTAATACCATGGAACTGATGGTACAGCTTCTCCTGATACCATGGTACTGACGGTATAGCTTCACCTGATACCATGGTACTGACGGTATAGCTTCACCTAATACCATGGTACTGATGGTACAGCCTCACCTGATACCATGGTACTGATGGTACAGCTTCACCTGACACCATAATACTTACGGGACAGCTTCACCTGATACCATGTTACTGACGGTATAGCTTCACCTGATACCATGGTACTGACGGTACAGCTTCAACTGACACCTTGGTACTGACGGGACAGCTTCACCTGATACCATGGTACTGACAGTAAAGCTTCACCTGATACCATGGTACTGACAGTATAGCTTCACCTGATACCATGGTACTGACGGTACAGCTTCACCTGATAATATGGTACTGACAGTACAGCTTCACCTGATATCCAGGGTACTGACAGTATAGCTTCACCTGATACCATGGTACTGACAGTACAGCTTCACCTGATACCATGGTACTGACAGTACAACTTCACCTGACACCATAGAACTGACAGTACAGCTTCACCTGATACCATGGTACTGACAGTAAAGCTTCACCTGATACCATGGTACTGACAGTACAGCTTCACCAGATACCATGGTACTGACAGTACAGCTTCACCTGATACCATGGTACTGACTGTACAGCTTCACCTGATACCATAGTATTGAGGGTACAGCTTCACCTGATACCATGGTACTGACAGTACAGCTTCACCTGATACCATGTTACTGACGGTACAGCTTCACCTAATACCATGGTACTGACAGTATAGTTTCACCTGATACCATGGTACTGACAGTATAGCTTCACCTGATAGCATGGTACTGACAGTACAGCTTCACCTGATACCATGGTACTGACGGTACAGCTTCACCTAATACCCTGGAACTGAAAGCACAGCTTCACCTGATACCACGGTACTGACAGTACAGCTTCACCTGATACAATGGTACTGACTGTACAGCTTCACCTGATACCATGGTACTAACAGTACAGCTTCATCTGATACCATTGCACTGAAGGTACAGCTTCACCTAATACCATGATACTGACGGTACAGCTTCACCTGATAACATGGTACTGACAGTACAGCTTCACCTAATACCATAGTACTGACGGTACAGTTTCACCTGATACCATGGTACTGACAGTACAGCTTCACCTGATGCCATTGTACTGACAGTACAGCTTTACCTGATACCATGGTACTGACGGTACAGCTTCACCTAATACCATAGTACTGAAAGTACAGCTTCACCTGATACCATGGAACTGACAGTACAGCTTCACCTGATACCATGGTACTGACTGTACAGCTTCACCTGATACCATGGTACTGACAATACAGCTTCACCTGATACCATGGTACTGAAGGTACAGCTTCACCTAATACCATGATACTGACGGTACAGCTTCACCTGATAACATGGTACTGACAGTACAGCTTCACCTAATACCATAGTACTGACGGTATAGTTTCACCTGATACCATGGTACTGACAGTACAGCTTCACCTAATACCATGGTACTGACGGTACAGTTTCACCTGATACCATGGTACTGACAGTACAGCTTCACCTAATACCATGGTACTAGCGGTACAGCTTCACCTGAAACCATGGTACTGATAATATACAGCTTCACCTAATACCATGGTACTAACAATACAGCTTCACTTGATCCCATGGTACTGACAATACAGCTTCATCTAATACCCCTGGTACTAATGGTACAGCTTCACATGATACCATGGTACTGACGGTACAGCTTCACCTAATACCATGGAACTGACGGTACAGCTTCACCTGATACCATGATACTGACGGTATAGCTTCACCTGATACCATGGTACTGACTGTATAGTTTCACCTGATACCAACTGACAGTACAGCTTCACCTAATACCATGGAACTGACGGTACAGCTTAACCTGATACCATGGTACTGACGGTATAGCTTCACCTGATACCATGGTACTGACGGTATAGCTTCACCTAATACCATAGTACTGATGGTACTGCCTCACCTGATACCATGGTACTGATGGTACAGCTTCACCTGACACCATAATACTTACGGGACAGCTTCACCTGATACCATGTTACTGACGGTATAGCTTCACCTGATACCATGGTACTGACGGTACAGCTTCAACTGACACCTTGGTACAGACGGGACAGCTTCACCTGATACCATGGTATTGACAGTATAGCTTCACCTGATACCATGGTACTGACAGTATAGCTTCACCTGATACCATGGTACTGACGGTACAGCTTCACCTGATAATATGGTACTGACAGTACAGCTTCACCTGATATCCAGGGTACTGATAGTATAGCTTCTCCTGATACCATGGTACTGACAGTACAGCTTCACCTGATACCATGGTACTGACAGTACAACTTCACCTGACACCATAGAACTGACAGTACAGCTTCACCTGATACCATGGTACTGAGGGTACAGCTTCACCTGATACCATGGTACTGACAGTAAAGTTTCTGCTGATACCATGGTACTGACAGTACAGCTTCACCAGATACCATGGTACTGACAGTACAGCTTCACCTGATACCATGGTACTGACTGTACAGCTTCACCTGATACCATAGTACTGAGGGTACAGCTTCACCTGATACCATAGTACTGACAGTACAGCTTCACCTAATACCATGTTACTGACGGTAAAGCTTCACCTAATACCATGGTACTGACAGTATAGCTTCACCTGATACCATGGTACTGACAGTATAGCTTCACCTGATAGCATGGTACTGACAGTACAGCTTCACCTGATACCATGGTACTGACGGTACAGCTTCACCTAATACCATGGAACTGAAAGTACAGCTTCACCTGATACCACGGTACTGACAGTACAGCTTCACCTGATACCATGGTACTGACTGTACAGCTTCACCTGATACCATGGTACTAACAGTACAGCTTCATCTGATACCATTGCACTGAAGGTACAGCTTCACCTAATACCATGATACTGACGGTACAGCTTCACCTGATAACATGGTACTGACAGTACAGCTTCACCTAATACCATAGTACTGACGGTACAGTTTCACCTGATACCATGGTACTGACAGTACAGCTTCACCTGATGCCATTGTACTGACAGTACAGATTCACCTGATACCATGGTACTGACGGTACAGCTTCACCTAATATCATGGTACTGAAAGTACAGCTTCACCTGATACCAAGGTACTGACAGTACAGCTTCACCTGATACCATGGTACTGACTGTACAGCTTCACCTGATACCATGGTACTGACAGTACAGCTTCACCTGATACCATGGTACTGAAGGTACAGCTTCACCTAATACCATGATACTGACGGTACAGCTTCACCTGATAACATGGTACTGACAGTACAGCTTCACCTAATACCATAGTACTGACGGTATAGTTTCACCTGATACCATGGTACTGACAGTACAGCTTCACCTAATACCATGGTACTGACGGTACAGTTTCACCTGATACTATGGTACTGACAGTACAGCTTCACCTAATACCATGGTACTGACGGTACAGTTTCACCTGATACCATGGTACTGACAGTACAGCTTCACCTAATACCATGGTACTAGCGGTACAGCTTCACCTGATACCATGGTACTGATAATATACAGCTTCACCTAATACCATGGTACTGACAATACAGCTTCACTTGATCCCATGGTACTGACAATACAGCTTCATCTAATACCCCTGGTACTAATGGTACAGCTTCACATGATACCATGATACTGACGGTACAGCTTCACCTAATACCATGGAACTGACGGTACAGCTTCACCTGATACCATGATACTGACGGTATAGCTTCACCTGATACCATGGTACTGACTGTATAGTTTCACCTGATACCAACTGACAGTACAGCTTCACCTAATACCATGGAACTGACGGTACAGCTTCACCTGATACCATGGTACTGACGGTATAGCTTCACCTGATACCATGGTACTGACGGTATAGCTTCACCAAATACCATGGTACTAGCGGTAAAGCTTCACCTGATACCATGGAACTGACAGTACAGCTTAACCTGATACCATGGTGCTGACAGTACAGCTTCACCTGATACCATGGTACTGACAGTACAGCTTCACCTGATACCATGGTACTGACAGTAAAGCTTCACCTGATACCATTGTACTGACAGTACAGCTTACCTGATACCATGGTACTGACGGTACAGCTTCACCTAATACCATGGTACTGAAAGTGCAGCTTCACCTGATACCACGGTACTGACAGTACAGCTTCACCTGATACCATGGTACTGACTGTACAGCTTCACCTGATACCATGGTACTAACAGTACAGCTTCATCTGATACCATTGCACTGAAGGTACAGCTTCACCTAATACCATGATACTGACGGTACAGCTTCACCTGATAACATGGTACTGACAGTACAGCTTCACCTAATACCATAGTACTGACGGTACAGTTTCACCTGATACCATTGTACTGACAGTACAGCTTCACCTGATGCCATTGTACTGACAGTACAGCTTCACCTGATACCATGGTACTGAGGGTACAGCTTCACCTAATTCCATGGTACTGAAAGTACAGCTTCACCTGATACCATGGTACTGACAGTACAGCTTCACCTGATACCATGGTACTGACTGTACAGCTTCACCTGATACCATGGTACTGACAGTACAGCTTCACCTGATACCATGGTACTGAAGGTACAGCTTCACCTAATACCATGATACTGACGGTACAGCTTCACCTGATAACATGGTACTGACAGTACAGCTTCACCTAATACCATAGTACTGACGGTACAGTTTCACCTGATACCATGGTACTGACAGTACAGCTTCACCTAATACCATGGTACTGACGGTACAGTTTCACCTGATACCATGGTACTGACAGTACAGCTTCACCTAATACCATGGTACTAGCGGTACAGCTTCACTTGATACCATGGTACTGATAATATACAGCTTCACCTAATACCATTGTACTGACAATACAGCTTCACTTGATCCCATGGTACTGACAATACAGCTTCATCTAATACCCCTGGTACTAATGGTACAGCTTCACATGATACCATGGTACTGACGGTACAGCTGCACCTAATACCATGGAACTGACGGTTCAGCTTCACCTGATACCATGATACTGACGGTATAGCTTCACCTGATACCATGGTACTGACTGTATAGTTTCACCTGATACCAACTGACAGTACAGCTTCACCTAATACCATGGAACTGACGGTACAGCTTCACCTGATACCATGGTACTGACGGTATAGCTTCACCTGATACCATGGTACTGACGGTATAGCTTCACCTAATACCATGGTACTGATGGTACAGCCTCACCTGATACCATGGTACTGATGGTACAGCTTCACCTGACACCATAATACTTACGGGACAGCTTCACCTGATACCATGTTACTGACGGTATAGCTTCACCTGATACCATGGTACTGACGGTACAGCTTCAACTGACACCTTGGTACTGACGGGACAGCTTCACCTGATACCATGGTACTGACAGTATAGCTTCACCTGATACCATGGTACTGACAGTATAGCTTCACCTGATACCATGGTACTGACGGTACAGCTTCACCTGATATGGTACTGACAGTACAGCTTCACCTGATATCCAGGGTACTGACAGTATAGCTTCACCTGATACCATGGTACTGACAGTACAGCTTCACCTGATACCATGGTACTGACAGTACAACTTCACCTGACACCGTAGAACTGACAGTACAGCTTCACCTGATACCATGGTACTGACAGTAAAGCTTCACCTGATACCATGGTACTGACAGTACAGCTTCACCAGATACCATGGTACTGACAGTACAGCTTCACCTGATACCATGGTACTGACGGTACAGCTTCACCTAATACCATGGTACTGACAGTATAGTTTCACCTGATACCATGGTACTGACAGTATAGCTTCACCTGATAGCATGGTACTGACAGTACAGCTTCACCTGATACCATGGTACTGACGGTACAGCTTCACCTAATACCCTGGAACTGAAAGTACAGCTTCACCTGATACCACGGTACTGACAGTACAGCTTCACTTGATACCATGGTACTGACTGTACAGCTTCACCTGATACCATGGTACTAACAGTACAGCTTCATCTGATACCATTGCACTGAAGGTACAGCTTCACCTAATACCATGATACTGACGGTACAGCTTCACCTGATAACATGGTACTGACAGTACAGCTTCACCTAATACCATAGTACTGACGGTACAGTTTCACCTGATACCATGGTACTGACAGTACAGCTTCACCTGATGCCATTGTACTGACAGTACAGCTTTACCTGATACCATGGTACTGACGGTACAGCTTCACCTAATACCATGGTACTGAAAGTACAGCTTCACCTGATACCATGGAACTGACAGTACAGCTTCACCTGATACCATGGTACTGAAGGTACAGCTTCACCTAATACCATGATACTGACGGTACAGCTTCACCTGATAACATGGTACTGACAGTACAGCTTCACCTAATACCATAGTACTGACGGTATAGTTTCACCTGATACCATGGTACTGACAGTACAGCTTCACCTAATACCATGGTACTGACGGTACAGTTTCACCTGATACCATGGTACTGACAGTACAGCTTCACCTAATACCATGGTACTAGCGGTACAGCTTCACCTGATACCATGGTACTGATAATATACAGCTTCACCTAATACCATGGTACTAACAATACAGCTTCACTTGATCCCATGGTACTGACAATACAGCTTCATCTAATACCCCTGGTACTAATGGTACAGCTTCACATGATACCATGGTACTGACGGTACAGCTTCACCTAATACCATGGAACTGACGGTACAGCTTCACCTGATACCATGATACTGACGGTATAGCTTCACCTGATACCATGGTACCGACTGTATAGTTTCACCTGATACCAACTGACAGTACAGCTTCACCTAATACCATGGAACTGACGGTACAGCTTCACCTGATACCATGATACTGACGGTATAGCTTCACCTGATACCATGGTACTGACTGTATAGTTTCACCTGATACCAACTGACAGTACAGCTTCACCTAATACCATGGAACTGACGGTACAGCTTCACCTGATACCATGGTACTGACGGTATAGCTTCACCTGATATTATGTTACTGACGGTATAGCTTCACCAAATACCATGGTACTAGCGGTAAAGCTTCACCTGATACCATGGAACTGACAGTACAGCTTAACCTGATACCATGGTGCTGACAGTACAGCTTCACCTGATACCATGGTACTGACAGTACAGCTTCACCTGATACCATGGTACTGACAGTAAAGCTTCACCTGATACCAATGTACTGACAGTACAGCTTCACCTGATACCATGGTACTGACGGTACAGCTTCACCTAATACCATGGTACTGAAAGTGCAGCTTCACCTGATACCACGGTACTGACAGTACAGCTTCACCTGATACCATGGTACTGACTGTACAGCTTCACCTGATACCATGGTACTAACAGTACAGCTTCATCTGATACCATTGCACTGAAGGTACAGCTTCACCTAATACCATGATACTGACGGGACAGCTTCACCTGATGCCATTGTACTGACAGTACAGCTTCACCTGATACCATGGTACTGAGGGTACAGCTTCACCTAATACCATGGTACTGAAAGTACAGCTTCACCTGATACCATGGTACTGACAGTACAGCTTCACCTGATACCATGGTACTGACTGTACAGCTTCACCTGATACCATGGTACTGACAGTACAGCTTCACCTGATACCATGGTACTGAAGGTACAGCTTCACCTAATACCATGATACTGACGGTACAGCTTCACCTGATAACATGGTACTGACAGTACAGCTTCACCTAATACCATAATACTGACGGTACAGTTTCACCTGATACCATGGTACTGACAGTACAGCTTCACCTAATACCATGGTACTGACGGTACAGTTTCACCTGATACCATGGTACTGACAGTACAGCTTCACCTAATACCATGGTACTAGCGGTACAGCTTCACTTGATACCATGGTACTGATAATATACAGCTTCACCTAATACCATGGTACTGACAATACAGCTTCACTTGATCCCATGGTACTGACAATACACCTTCATCTAATACCCCTGGTACTAATGGTACAGCTTTACATGATACCATGGTACTGACGGTACAGCTTCACCTAATACCATGGAACTGACGGTACAGCTTCACCTGATACCATGATACTGACTGTATAGCTTCACCTGATACCATGGTACTGACGGTATAGCTTCACCTAATACCATGGTACTGATGGTACAGCCTCACCTGATACCATGGTACTGATGGTACAGCTTCACCTGACACCATAATACTTACGGGACAGCTTCACCTGATACCATGTTACTGACGGTATAGCTTCACCTGATACCATGGTACTGACGGTACAGCTTCAACTGACACCTTGGTACTGACGGGACAGCTTCACCTGATACCATGGTACTGACAGTATAGCTTCACCTGATACCATGGTACTGACAGTATAGCTTCACCTGATACCATCGTACTGACGGTACAGCTTCACCTGATATGGTACTGACAGTACAGCTTCACCTGATATCCAGGGTACTGACAGTATAGCTTCACCTGATACCATGGTACTGACAGTACAGCTTCACCTGATACCATGGTACTGACAGTACAACTTCACCTGACACCATAGAACTGACAGTACAGCTTCACCTGATACCATGGTACTGACAGTAAAGCTTCACCTGATACCATGGTACTGACAGTACAGCTTCACCAGATACCATGGTACTGACAGTACAGCTTCACCTGATACCATGGTACTGACTGTACAGCTTCACCTGATACCATAGTATTGAGGGTACAGCTTCACCTGATACCATGGTACTGACAGTACAGCTTCACCTGATACCATGTTACTGACGGTACAGCTTCACCTAATACCATGGTACTGACAGTATAGTTTCACCTGATACCATGGTACTGACAGTATAGCTTCACGTGATAGCATGGTACTGACAGTACAGCTTCACCTGATACCATGGTACTGACGGTACAGCTTCACCTAATACTCTGGAACTGAAAGTACAGCTTCACCTGATACCACGGTACTGACAGTACAGCTTCACCTGATACTATGGTACTGACTGTACAGCTTCACCTGATACCATGGTACTAACAGTACAGCTTCATCTGATACCATTGCACTGAAGGTACAGCTTCACCTAATACCATGATACTGACGGTACAGCTTCACCTAATACCATGGAACTGACGGTACAGCTTCACCTGATACCATGATACTGACGGTATAGCTTCACCTGATACCATGGTACCGGCTGTATAGTTTCACCTGATACCAACTGACAGTACAGCTTCACCTAATACCATGGAACTGACGGTACAGCTTCACCTGATACCATGGTACTGACGGTATAGCTTCACCTGATACCATGGTACCGGCTGTATAGTTTCACCTGATACCAACTGACAGTACAGCTTCACCTAATACCATGGAACTGACGGTACAGCTTCACCTGATACCATGGTACTGACGGTATAGCTTCACCTGATACCATGGTACTGACGGTATAGCTTCACCTAATACCATAGTACTGATTGTACAGCCTCACCTGATACCATGGTACTGATGGTACAGCTTCACCTGACACCATAATACTTACAGGACAGCTTCACCTGATACCATGTTACTGACGGTATAGCTTCACCTGATACCATGGTACTGACGGTACAGCTTCAACTGACACCTTGGTACAGACGGGACAGCTTCACCTGATACCATGGTACTGACAGTATAGCTTCACCTGATACCATGGTACTGACGGTACAGCTTCACCTGATAATATGGTACTGACAGTACAGCTTCACCTGATATCCAGGGTACTGATAGTATAGCTTCTCCTGACACGATGGTACTGACAGTACAGCTTCACCTGATACCATGGTACTGACAGTACAACTTCACCTGACACCATAGAACTGACAGTACAGCTTCACCTGATACCATGGTACTGAGGGAACAGCTTCACCTGATACCATGGTACTGACAGTAAAGTTTCTGCTGATACCATGGTACTGACAGTACAGCTTCACCAGATACCATGGTACTGACAGTACAGCTTCACCTGATACCATGGTACTGACTGTACAGCTTCACCTGATACCATAGTACTGAGGGTACAGCTTCACCTGATACCATAGTACTGACAGTACAGCTTCACCTAATACCATGTTACTGACGGTAAAGCTTCACCTAATACCATGGTACTGACAATATAGCTTCACCTGATACCATGGTACTGACAGTATAGCTTCACCTGATAGCATGGTACTGACAGTACAGCTTCACCTGATACCATGGTACTGACGGTACAGCTTCACCTAATACCATGGAACTGAAAGTACAGCTTCACCTGATACCACGTGTGGGAACCGACCTGTGAGATTTATATTTATTTAATTTATATGAATTTATATTTACGTTAATTTATATACTTCGATAGCAATTTGTATAATGATAAGTGGACTGTATTTCTGCAATAATCTCATAATCTCACAAATCGATCCTCTACACATTAGGGGGGGTTATTAAATTAATATATATGCAGCCAATCAAACTACAGTAATAGCTACATACATTGATGAGGTTCCTTATCTTATAGTACAGCAGGTTAGTCCACCAGGTATAACTAGGGTGTAGACACCAAATTATCCTCTTTGAGGCAGCTTCCATCACCCAGTAACTGGTGCACAAAATCTTGCATCCTCGTCTTGACCTGTCAAAAGTGCGCTAGCTGTGAAGCCAGAATCCTATATATGACAAGCTATATCAGAGAAAACACTATACAGTACATAGAACATGAAGACCTGGCTTAATTACCTTTAGTTTGAGGCGATTTCGCAATCTAACCGGGTCACCCTATATCCTGACATTAATGGCCATAAATGAATGATAAACGGGTTTCGGATAGACACTTAACTTGAATTTGTAGACAGCGTGTTGACAATGGTACACTTCTGGTTTCCATAACACTACGTCCAAGTAAAATTAACAGGAGCCGAATTTGCTCCCGTGTGAGCCTCTGGTCTCGTATAACAATGGTTGTTTAACACTCCATACTATTGACGTTACTGGCCGACATTGTCCAGAATGATAGGAGCCGAATTTGCTCCACACGTCTCGGAGGTGACACAACAATGGCTGCCCTCCTTCCCCACTGACGCCTGGCTTACATTGTCCAGATTTCAGAACGTGATAGAAGGGTCACATTTACTCTACTTTAATATTGATAATTAAGTTAATTTATATAAGATGTTTTTATGATGGTAAAGTCCAAAGACTAATGTATTTAAGAACAATTCCCAGCAGAATAGCTGGTGAATTATAATAGTATGTGGTGATGATATCCCGTTTTCTATAGACGGTAATTCCACTACAAGTTACGTTTTCTATGGGTAACTTGTTGGTAATACAGCTATTATCTGTATGATTATTAAATGGTGTCGGATTTTCCGACATAATTCCCCAGGGGGCTGCTCACGGGTCGAAGTCCTATTTAGAACAGACGAACACCGATACTCCTCCTTCGAATTATTACATTAATTTGATGTTAGTAGTTAGTAATCACACATTTGTGCGTCTGTTCGTACAGGACGGATGTCCCGTACTAGAGTTGCAGGGGTTAGAAGTCTAATGCGATTTCATTTCCCTGTCAACTCTTGAAAGGCTAATATTCAAGCCTTATTACATATTATTTAACCCAGAAGACTGAATGTGATCAAGTACTACAGTCAAGTATGATTCAGGGACTGCAGTGAGATCAGTGACATTAGATATAACTTGAAGTTTGTTCAGGTAACTAGTCACTGATATATAAACACTGAGGCCCATGGAATACATCTTGATTAAATAATAAATGTATCAAATCAGTCATCAGATTTATTGGGGTTTAATTTAGTTAATTGATTCAGAGGATTGAATAGCTCATCATTAAAGTAAAGTATGGTTCTGAGACTGCAGTGGGTTCAGTGACATTGGTCGCAGTGACTTGTAGCTGTTTTAGGCTACTGTTCACTGATTTGCCACTGAGGCCTCATGAACTCATCTTCAGCTTTAAATGATGATACTAACATCAACCTCTGTTACTATAGTCAGCTGTAATCTCCTTAGTATAATGCTACTGGAGAAATATAATCAGCTGACAAATTTAGATTTCTATTGGTATTGTTTATCTGCAGGCATAGGTCTCCTCAGGCTTGATACTGGACCTGAGAGTAATTTACCTCCTGCAGACTTTAACATGGTTATGCCCTGATATTTAGTAGGGCTACCGATGAATTGATGGTAGTAGTCTGTCCCCACAAGGACAGCCATTTGGCATTTGATTTGCTCAAATTTACCTGCAGCTGCTTGATAATAGCTTTCCAGGTCAGCATAATCAACTTGAGATTGTTGTGACAAATCTTCACATTTCTTGATCTGTCTTGTTAAGTGGCCTTTAAGACCTGCAAGGGTTCTTTTCATTCTCCCTGCATTATCCATACTGGCTAGTTGGTGAAGCCTTGTGGGGCTTGTACTTGGGCTGCTCATAATACTGAACAAGCTCTAATGGTAGCCTAGGGTTAAATTCTGAACTCACTAGGCAATAATCCTACCTCTACTAGAGGTTAGCACTTAAAATTAATACACATTATATATATACAATCATACACACTAATGATTTGAGTGATAAACCAGTGTCACTGGAAGTACCTTTAGGTTAGCTCTTCTATATCACCCTAGGATGGTAGAGACACTAATTAATCACTCAAAGGTGTAATGATCATAAGTAAATTATTATATATACAACTCAACTCGAGTTGATAAAAATTACACCCAAAATAGGGTCTGGACCATTCATTAATGGTGTTAGGTTGTTCAATATAGTACAACTGACTATTGTAATAATGGGACTAGGATGAACAATAATAGTTCAACTAGTCATATCCTACCCTGTTGTGGGTTGGCAATTAGTAAATATTATACTGTGATCACTAGTGCAATATATATTAAATAATTCTCTATTTGGAGAAATAATATACACAATTATTGATAATAGCCTCTTAATTAGCCTCTATGAAACTTCTAATATTATCAAGAAGTATTAAATATTATTAGTGACCTCGCGAAATAAAGTCCACAAAATTCGTAGATAATCTCTCGCGAAATGTAACACCACGAAATCCGTGAACAATCTCGCGAAGACACAGTCACTAATTTGGCTGGATTCTATATTAGCGCTGTCATTTCACGAAATAACACGCCACCAAATATCTGTGGGTGTGCATGAAACCGCTGACGAAGCTGAACTGGGCTGAGGGAGGCTCCTGAGCTCCCTCGAGGCTACGCTGCCGTGTTGACTGCTGGCTTTGTTTAAATAACACTGCACTAGTATATTTAATGAATCCACTGGTTAACTGGTTCATCCGGTACTAAGATGACCAAATGTGGGTTCATAGGACCGAATATTCCGGTTCCGAAGGTCCAAATAATTCGGTTTCGAAGGACCAAAATAATGTGGGAACCGACCTGTGAGATTTATATTTATTTAATTTATATGAATTTATATTTACGTTAATTTATATACTTCGATAGCAATTTGTATAATGATAAGTGGACTGTATTTCTGCAATAATCTCATAATCTCACAAATCGATCCTCTACACATTAGGGGGGGGTTATTAAATTAATATATATGCAGCCAATCAAACTACAGTAATAGCTACATACATTGATGAGGTTCCTTATCTTATAGTACAGCAGGTTAGTCCACCAGGTATAACTAGGGTGTAGACACCAAATTATCCTCTTTGAGGCAGCTTCCATCACCCAGTAACTGGTGCACAAAATCTTGCATCCTCGTCTTGACCTGTCAAAAGTGCGCTAGCTGTGAAGCCAGAATCCTATATATGACAAGCTATATCAGAGAAAACACTATACAGTACATAGAACATGAAGACCTGGCTTAATTACCTTTAGTTTGAGGCGATTTCGCAATCTAACCGGGTCACCCTATATCCTGACATTAATGGCCATAAATGAATGATAAACGGGTTTCGGATAGACACTTAACTTGAATTTGTAGACAGCGTGTTGACAATGGTACACTTCTGGTTTCCATAACACTACGTCCAAGTAAAATTAACAGGAGCCGAATTTGCTCCCGTGTGAGCCTCTGGTCTCGTATAACAATGGTTGTTTAACACTCCATACTATTGACGTTACTGGCCGACATTGTCCAGAATGATAGGAGCCGAATTTGCTCCACACGTCTCGGAGGTGACACAACAATGGCTGCCCTCCTTCCCCACTGACGCCTGGCTTACATTGTCCAGATTTCAGAACGTGATAGAAGGGTCACATTTACTCTACTTTAATATTGATAATTAAGTTAATTTATATAAGATGTTTTTATGATGGTAAAGTCCAAAGACTAATGTATTTAAGAACAATTCCCAGCAGAATAGCTGGTGAATTATAATAGTATGTGGTGATGATATCCCGTTTTCTATAGACGGTAATTCCACTACAAGTTACGTTTTCTATGGGTAACTTGTTGGTAATACAGCTATTATCTGTATGATTATTAAATGGTGTCGGATTTTCCGACACCACGGTACTGACAGTACAGCTTCACCTGATACCATGGTACTGACTGTACAGCTTCAGTTGATACCATGGTACTAACAGTACAGCTTCATCTGATACCATTGCACTGAAGGTACAGCTTCACCTAATACCATGACACTGACGGTACAGCTTCACCTGATAACATGGTACTGAGAGTACAGCTTCACCTAATACCATAGTACTGACGGTACAGTTTCACCTGATACCATGGTACTGACAGTACAGCTTCACCTGATGCCATTGTACTGACAGTACAGCTTCACCTGATACCATGGTACTGACGGTACAGCTTCGCCTAATATCATGGTACATGAAAGTACAGCTTCACCTGATACCATGGTACTGACAGTACAGCTTCACCTGATACCATGGTACTGACTGTACAGCTTCACCTGATACCATGGTACTGACAGTACAGCTTCACCTGATACCATGGTACTGAAGGTACAGCTTCACCTAATACCATGATACTGACGGTACAGCTTCACCTGATAACATGGTACTGACAGTACAGCTTCACCTAATACCATATTACTGACGGTATAGTTTCACCTGATACCATGGTACTGACAGTACAGCTTCACCTAATACCATGGTACTGACGGTACAGTTTCACCTGATACCATGGTACTGACAGTACAGCTTCACCTAATACCATGGTACTGACGGTACAGTTTCACCTGATACCATGGTACTGACAGTACAGCTTCACCTAATACCATGGTACTAGCGGTACAGCTTCACCTGATACCATGGTACTGATAATATACAGCTTCACCTAATACCATGGTACTGACAATACAGCTTCACTTGATCCCATGGTACTGACAATACAGCTTCATCTAATACCCCTGGTACTAATGGTACATCTTCACATGATACCATGGTACTGACGGTACAGCTTCACCTAATACCATGGAACTGACGGTACAGCTTCACCTGATACCATGATACTGACGGTATAGCTTCACCTGATACCATGGTACTGACTGTATAGTTTCACCTGATACCAACTGACAGTACAGCTTCACCTAATACCATGGAACTGACGGTACAGCTTCACCTGATACCATGGTACTGACGGTATAGCTTCACCTGATACCATGGTACTGACGGTATAGCTTCACCTAATACCATAGTACTGATGGTACAGCCTCACCTGATACCATGGTACTGATGGTACAGCTTCACCTGACACCATAATACTTACGGGACAGCTTCACCTGATACCATGTTACTGACGGTATAGCTTCACCTGATACCATGGTACTGACGGTACAGCTTCAACTGACACCTTGGTACAGACGGGACAGCTTCACCTGATACCATGGTACTGACAGTATAGCTTCACCTGATACCATGGTACTGACAGTATAGCTTCGCCTGATACCATGGTACTGACGGTACAGCTTCACCTGATAATATGGTACTGACAGTACAGCTTCACCTGATATCCAGGGTACTGACAGTATAGCTTCACCTGATACCATGGTACTGACAGTACAGCTTCACCTGATACCATGGTACTGACAGTACAACTTCACCTGACCCCATAGAACTGACAGTACAGCTTCACCTGATACCATGGTACTGAGGGTACAGCTTCACCTGATACCATGGTACTGACAGTAAAGTTTCTGCTGATACCATGGTACTGACAGTACAGCTTCACCAGATACCATGGTACTGACAGTACAGCTTCACCTGATACCATGGTACTGACTGTACAGCTTCACCTGATACCATAGTATTGAGGGTACAGCTTCACTTGATACCATAGTACTGACAGTACAGCTTCACCTGATACCATGTTACTGACGGTACAGCTTCACCTAATACCATGGTACTGACAGTATAGCTTCACCTGATACCATGGTACTGACAGTACAGCTTCACCTGATACCAAGGTACTGAAGGTACAGCTTCACCTAATACCATGATACTGACGGTACAGCTTCACCTGATAACATGGTACTGACAGTACAGCTCCACCTAATACCATGGTACTGACGGTACAGTTTCACCTGATACCATGGTACTGACAGTACAGCTTCACCTGATACCATTGTACTGACAGTACAGCTTCACCTGATACCATGGTACTGACGGTACAGCTTCACCTAATACCATGGTACTGAAAGTACAGCTTCACCTGATACCATGGTACTGACAGTACAGCTTCACCTGATACCATGGTACTGACGGTACAGCTTCACCTGATACCATGGTACTGACAGTACAGCTTCACCTGATACCATGGTACTGAAGGTACAGCTTCACCTAATACCATGATACTGACGGTACAGCTTCACCTGATAACATGGTACTGACAGTACAGCTTCACCTAATACCATAGTACTGACGGTACAGTTTCACCTGATACCATGGTACTGACAGTACAGCTTCACCTAATACCATGGTACTAGCGGTACAGCTTCACCTGATACCATGGTACTGACAATATACAGCTTCACCTAATACCATGGTACTGACAATACAGATTCACTTGATCCCATGGTACTGACAATACAGCTTCATCTAATACCCCTGATACTGACGGTACAGCTTCATATGATACCATGGTACTGACGGTACAGCTTCACCTAATACCATGGTACTGACGGTACAGCTTCACCTGATACGATGGTACTGACTGTATAGTTTCACCTGATACCAACTGACAGTACAGCTTCACCTAATACCATGGAACTGACGGTACAGCTTCACCTGATACCATGGTACTGACGGTATAGCTTCACCTGATACCATGGTACTGATGGTACAGCCTCACCTGATACCATGGTACTGATGGTACAGCTTCACCTGACACTATAATATTATGGGACAGCTTCACCTGATACCATGTTACTGACGGTATAGCTTCACCTGATACCATGGTACTGACGGTACAGCTTCAACTGACACCTTGGTACTGACGGGACAGCTTCACCTGATACCATGGTACTGACAGTATAGCTTCACATGATACCATGGTACTGACAGTATAGCTTCACCTGATACCATGGTACTGACAGTACAGCTTCACCTGATACCATGGTACTGACAGTACAACTTCACCTGAGACCATAGTACTGACAGTACAGCTTCACCTGATACCATGGTACTGAGGGTACAGCTTCACCTAATACCATGGTACTGACAGTACAGCTTCACCTGATACCATGGTACTGACAGTACAGCTTCACCAGATACCATGGTACTGACAGTACAGCTTCACCTGATACCATGGTACTGACTGTACAGCTTCACCTGATACCATAGTACTGAGGGTACAGCTTCACCTGATAACATGGTACTGACAGTACAGCTTCACCTGATACCATGTTACTGACGATACAGCTTCACCTAATACCATGGTACTGACAGTATAGCTTCACCTGATACCATGGTACTGACAGTATAGCTTCACCTGATAACATGGTACTGACAGTACAGCTTCACCTGATACCATGGTACTGACTGTACAGCTTCACCTGATACTATGGTACTGAAGATACAGCTTCACCTAATACCATGATACTGACGGTACAGCATCATCTGACAACATGATACTGACAGTACAGCTTCACCTAATACCATAATACTGACGGTACAGTTTCACCTGATACCATGGTACTGACAGTACAGCTTCACCTAATACCATGGTACTGACGGTACAGTTTCACCTGATACCATGGTACTGACAGTACAGCTTTACCTGATACCATGGTACTGACAATACAGCTTCACCTAATACCATGGTACTGACAATACAGCTTCACCTAATACCAATGTACTGATGGTACAGGTTCACCGGATACCATGGTACTGACGGTACAGCTTCACCTAATACCATGGTACTACCGGTACAGCTTCACCTAATACCATGGTACTAGCAGTACAGCTTCACCTGATACCATGGTACTGACAATATACAGCTTCACCTAATACCATGGTACTGACAATACAGCTTCACTTGATACCATGGTACTGACAATATACAGCTTCACCTAAAACCATGGTACTGACAATATACAGCTTCACCTAATACCCTGGTACTGACGGTACATCCTCACCTGATACCATGGTACTGACAATATACAGCTTCACCTAATACCATGGTACTGACAATACAGCTTCACTTGATACCATGGTACTGACAATATACAGCTTCACCTAAAACCATGGTACTGACAATATACAGCTTCACCTAATACCCTGGTACTGACGGTACATCCTCACCTAATACCATGGTACTGACAATATACAGCTTCACCTAATACCATGGTACTCCCTGTACCCGCCTGTGTCCTCCATGTATCATAGAGGATTAATTACCGACACAGTAATGGTGGGCAGGTAATTATAGATAACACCTGAGAGTGTCTACAGTAATGGTGGGCAGGTAATTATAGATAACACCTGAGAGTGTCTACAGTAATGGTGGGCAGGTAATTATAGATAACACCTGAGAGTGTCTACAGTAATGGTGTGCAGGTAATTATAGATAACACCTGAGAGTGTCTACAGTAATGGTGGGCAGGTAATTATAGATAACACCTGAGAGTGTCTACAGTAATGGTGGGCAGGTAATTATAGATAACACCTGAGAGTGTCTACAGTAATGGTGGGCAGGTAATTATAGATAACACCTGAGAGTGTCTACAGTAATGGTGGGCAGGTAATTATAGATAACACCTGAGAGTGTCTACAGTAATGGTGGGCAGGTAATTATAGGTAACACCTGAGAGTGTCTACAGTAATGGTGGGCAGGTAATTATAGATAACACCTGAGAGTGTCTACAGTAATGGTGGGCAGGTAATTATAGATAACACCTGAGAGTGTCTACAGTAATGGTGGGCAGGTAATTATAGATAACACCTGAGAGTGTCTACAGTAATGGTGGGCAGGTAATTATAGATAACACCTGAGAGTGTCTACAGTAATGGTCGGCAGGTAATTATAGATAACACCTGAGAGTGTCTACAGTAATGGTGGGCAGGTAATTATAGATAACACCTGAGAGTGTCTACAGTAATGGTCGGCAGGTAATTATAGATAACACCTGAGAGTGTCTACAGTAATGGTCGGCAGGTAATTATAGATAACACCTGAGAGTGTCTACAGTAATGGTGGGCAGGTAATTATAGATAACACCTGAGAGTGTCTACAGTAATGGTGGGCAGGTAATTATAGGTAACACCTGAGAGTGTCTACAGTAATGGTGGGCAGGTAATTATAGATAACACCTGAGAGTGTCTACAGTAATCTTCCAGCACAATGGTGGAGAATATTGTGTATAATAATTCTCCAGGTAACTAATTATTGCTTACCTGAAATGTTACACAAAGATTAACTTCTTATCAATGATTATGTATATTGTTATTGTGTGGGACTCCACCTCCCATGGTCCCAGGTGGACTGTTGTGTGTGTGTGGGACCCCACCCCCCATGGTCCCAGGTGGACTGGTGTGTGTGGGGGACCTCACCTCCCATGGTCCCAGGAGGACTGGTGTGTGTGGGGGACCCCACCTCCCATGGTCCCTGGTGGACTGGTGTGTGTGTGGGACCTCACCTCCCATGGTCCCAGGAGGACTGGTGTGTGTGGGGGACCCCACCTCCCATGGTCCCAGGAGGACTGGTGTGTGTGTGTGGGACCCCACCTCCCATGGTCCCAGGTGGACTGGTGTGTGTGTGGGACCTAAACCTCTCATGGTCCCAGGAGGACTGGTGTGTGTGGGGGACCCCACCTCCCATGGTCCCAAAAGGACTGGTGTGTGTGTGGGACCCCACCTCCCATGGTCCCAGGTGGACTGGTGTGTGTGTGGGGGACCTCACCTCCCATGGTCCCAGGAGGACTGGTGTGTGTGGGGGACCCCACCTCCCATGGTCCCAGGTGGACTGGTGTGTGTGTGGGACCTCACCTCCCATGGTCCCAGGAGGACTGGTGTTGGGGGGGACCCCACCTCCCATGGTCCCAGGAGGACTGGTGTGTGTGTGTGTGGGACCCCACATCCCATGGTCCCAGGTGGACTGGTGTGTGTGTGTGGGGGACCTCACCTCTCATGGTCCCAGGTGGACTGGTGTGTGTGTGGGACCCCACCTCCCATGGTCCCAGGTGGACTGGTGTGTGTGGGACCCCATCTCCCATGGTCCCAGGTGGACTGGCGTGTGGGGGACCCCACCTCCCATGGTCCCAGTTGGACTGGTGTGTGTGTGGGGGGGACCTCACCTCCCATGGTCCCAGGTGGACTGGTGTGTGTGGGGGACCTCACCTCCCATGGTCCCAGGAGGACTGGTGTGTGAGGGGGACCCCACCTCCAATGGTCCCAGGTGGACTGGTGTGTGTGTGGGACCTCACCTCCCATGGTCCCAGGAGTACTGGTGTGTGTGGGGGACCCCACCTCCCATGGTCCCAGGTGGACTGGTGTGTGTGTGTGTGGGGGACCTCACCTCCCATGGTCCCAGGTGGACTGGTGTGTGTGTGGGACCCCACCTCCCATGGTCCCAGGTGGACTGGTGTGTGGGGGACCCCACCTCCCATGGTTCCAGGTGGACTGGTGTGTGTGTGTGGGACCCCACCTCCCATGGTCCCAGGAGGACTGGTGTGGGGGACCCCACCTCCCATGGTCCCAGGAGGACTGGTGTGTGTGTGGGACCCCACCTCCCATGGTCCCAGGTGGACTGGTGTGTGTGTGGGGGACCTCACCTCCCATGGTCCCAGGAGGACTGGTGTGTGTGGGGGACCCCACCTCCCATGGTCCCAGGTGGACTGGTGTGTGTGTGGGACCTCACCTCCCATGGTCCCAGGAGGACTGGTGTGTGGGGGGGACCCCACCTCCCATGGTCCCAGGAGGACTGGTGTGTGTGTGTGTGGGACCCCACATCCCATGGTCCCAGGTGGACTGGTGTGTGTGTGTGGGGGACCTCACCTCTCATGGTCCCAGGTGGACTGGTGTGTGTGTGGGACCCCACCTCCCATGGTCCCAGGTGGACTGGTGTGTGTGGGACCCCATCTCCCATGGTTCCAGGTGGACTGGCGTGTGGGGGACCCCACCTCCCATGGTCCCAGTTGGACTGGTGTGTGTGTGGGGGGGGGACCTCACCTCCCATGGTCCCAGGTGGACTGGTGTGTGTGGGGGACCTCACCTCCCATGGTCCCAGGAGGACTGGTGTGTGAGGGGGACCCCACCTCCAATGGTCCCAGGTGGACTGGTGTGTGTGTGGGACCTCACCTCCCATGGTCCCAGGAGTACTGGTGTGTGTGGGGGACCCCACCTCCCATGGTCCCAGGTGGACTGGTGTGTGTGTGTGTGGGGGACCTCACCTCCCATGGTCCCAGGTGGACTGGTGTGTGTGTGGGACCCCACCTCCCATGGTCCCAGGTGGACTGGTGTGTGGGGGACCCCACCTCCCATGGTTCCAGGTGGACTGGTGTGTGTGTGTGGGACCCCACCTCCCATGGTCCCAGGTGGACTGGTGTGTGTGTGTGGGGGACCTCACCTCCCATGGTCCCAGGTGGACTGGTTTGTGTGTGGGACCCTACCTCCCATGGTCCCAGGTGGACTGGTGTGTGTGTGGGACCCCACCTCCCATGGTCCCAGGTGGACTGGTGTGTGGGGGACCCCACCTCCCATGGTCCCAGGTGGACTGGTGTGTGTGTGTGGGGGACCTCACCTCCCATGCTCCCAGGTGGACTGGTGTGTGTGTGGGACCCCACCTCCCATGGTCCCAGGTGGACTGGTGTGTGGGGGACCCCACCTCCCATGGTCCCAGGAGGACTGGTGTGTGTGGGGGGACCCCACCTCCTATGGTCCCTGGTGGACTGGTGTGTGTGGGGGACCCCACCTCCCATGGTCCCAGGAGGACTGGTGTGTGTGTGGGAACCCACCTCCCATGGTCCCAGGAGGACTGGCGTGTGTGTGGGGGACCCCACCTCCCATGGTCCCCGGAGGACTGGTGTGTGTGGGACCCCACCTCCCATGGTCCCAGGAGGACTGGTGTGTGTGTGGGACCCCACCTCCCATGTTCCCAGGAGGACTGGTGTGTGTGTGGGGGGGACCCCACCTTCCATGGTCCCAGGTGGACTGGTGTGTGTGGGGGACCCCACCTTCCATGGTCCCAGGTGGACTGGTGTGTGTGTGGGACCCCACCTCCCATGGTCCCAGGAGGACTGGTGTGTGTGTGGGACCCCACCTTCCATGGTCCCAGGTGGACTCGTGTGTGTGTGGGACCTCACCTCCCATGGTCCCAGGTGGACTGGTGTGTGTGTGTGAGGGACCCCACCTCCTATGGTCCCAGGAGGACTGGTGTGTGTGGGGGACCCCACCTCCCATGGTCCCAGGAGGACTGGTGTGTGTGTGTGGGACCCCACCTCCCATGGTCCCAGGAGGACTGGTGTGTGTGGGGGACCCCACCTCCCATGGTCCCAGGTGGACTGGTGTGTGTGTGGGACCCCACCTCCCATGGTCCCAGGTGGACTGGTGTGTGTGTGGGTGACCCCACCTCCCATGGTCCCAGGTGGACTGGTGTGTGTGTGTGGGACCCCACCTCCCATGGTCCCAGGTGGACTGGTGTGTGTGTGTGGGACCCCACCTCCCATGGTCCCAGGTGGACTGGTGTGTGTGTGTGACCCCACCTCCCATGGTCCCAGGTGGACTGGTGTGTGTGAGGGACCCCACCTCCCATGGTCCCAGGAGGACTGATGTGTGTGGGACCCCACCTCCCATGGTCCCAGGTGGACTGGTGTGTGTGTGTGGGACCCCACTTCCCATGGTCCCAGGAGGACTGGTGTGTGTGTGGGGGACCCCACCTCCCATGGTCCCAGGTGGACTGGTGTGTGTGTGTGGGACCCCACCTCCCATGTTCCCAGGTGGACTGGTGTGTGTGTGTGGGGGGGACCCAACCTCCCATGGTCCCAGGAGGACTGGTGTGTGGGGGACCTCACCTCCCATGGTCCCAGGAGGACTGGTGTGGGGGACCCCACCTCCCATGGTCCCAGGAGGACTGGTGTGTGTGTGGGACCCCACCTCGCATGGTCCCAGGAGGACTGGTGTGTGTGGGACCCCACCTCCCATGGTCCCAGGAGGACTGGTGTGTGTGGGACCCCACCTCCCATGGTCCCAGGAGGACTGGTGTGTGTGGGGGACCCCACCTCCCATGGTCCCAGGAGGACTGGTGTGTGTGGGGGACCCCACCTCCCATGGTCCCAGGAGGACTGGTGTGTGTGGGACCCCACCTCCCATGGTCCCAGGAGGACTGGTGTGGGGGACCCCACCTCCCATGGTCCCAGGAGGACTGGTGTGTGTGGGACCCCACCTCCCATGGTCCCAGGAGGACTGGTGTGGGGGACCCCACCTCCCATGGTCCCAGGAGGACTGGTGTGTGTGGGACCCCACCTCCCATGGTCCCAGGAGGACTGGTGTGTTTGGGACCCCACCTCCCATGGTCCCAGGAGGACTGGTGAGTGTGGGACCCCACCTCCCATGGTCCCAGTAGGACTGGTGTGTGTGGGACCCCACCCCCCATGGTCCCAGGAGGACTGGTGTGTGTGGGACCCCACCTCCCATGGTCCCAGGAGGACTGGTGTGGGGGACCCCACCTCCCATGGTCCCAGGAGGACTGGTGTGTGTGGGACCCCTCCTCCCATGGTCCCAGGAGGACTGGTGTGGGGGACCCCACCTCCCATGGTCCCAGGAGGACTGGTGTGTGTGGGACCCCACCTCCCATGGTCCCAGGAGGACTGGTGTATGTGGGACCCCACCTCCCATGGTCCCAGGTGGACTGGTGTGTGTGTGGGGGACCCCACCTCCCATGGTCCCAGGTGGACCGGTGTGTGTGTGTGGGACCCACCTCCCATGGTCCCAGGTGGACTAGTGTGTGTGTGGGGGACCACCTCCCATGGTCCCAGGTGGACTGGTGTGTGTGTGGGACCCCAACTCCCATGGTCCCAGGAGGACTGGTGTGTGTGGGGGACCCCACCTCCCATGGTCCCAGGAGGACTGGTGTGTGTGGGGGACCCCACCTCCCATGGTCCCAGGAGGACTGGTATGTGTGGGACCCCACCTCCCATGGTCCCAGGAGGACTGGTGTGTGTGGGGGACCCCACCTCCCATGGTCCCAGGGGGACTGGTGTGTGTGGGACCCCACCTCCCATGGTCCCAGGAGGACTGGTGTGTGTGGGGGACCCCACCTCCCATGGTCCCAGGGGGACTGGTGTGTTTGGGACCCCACCTCCCATGGTCCCAGGAGGACTGGTATGTGTGGGACCCCACCTCCCATGGTCCCAGGGGGACTGGTGTGTGTGGGACCCCACCTCCCATGGTCCCAGGAGGACTGGTGTGTGTGGGGGACCCCACCTCCCATGGTCCCAGGGGGACTGGTGTGTGGGGGACCACCTCCCATGATCCCAGGAGGACTGGTGTGTGTGGGGGTCCCCACCTCCCATGGTCCCAGGGGGACTGGTGTGTGTGGGACCCCACCTCCCATGGTCCCAGGAGGACTGGTGTGTGTGGGACCCCACCTCCCATGGTCCCAGGAGGACTGGTGTGGGGGACCACCTCCCATGGTCCCAGGGTAACAGTCATCTCCCTGCCACACACAGCACGCCTGCCGCCCCACCTCATCTCTCCAGCACATATCACATGCTGGCAATGACAGGGGCACAGGAACATGGTAATACAGACAGGCAGGAGTACATGTGCATGTAGACGGGTGGTGGGGAAGACGGGGGACAGGCAGAGGGACGCCGCCACTCTAGAAGGGAACATCAACTCCAGACTGTATTGACTCCTTTGATGGAGAAAATATTAATAGAAAACTGAATCACTTGCTGTTATTTTCAGGTCTTTTTCATATCTTCATTATCACGCCACATTGGTCATTGTTGGTGTGATGTTATGCTCTGTTGTAATGATGATAACGAAGCAATTACATTTTATTCGTGTATAAATGTATAATGTAAATTAAATCATTATTACTATTCATGCCATGTATGAATAGTGTTGGTTACGTTTTATCATTACGTTACGATTACGTTAACGTTTAGGGAGCATAACCAAGCAAGTATTGTGTCAGCCAGAAAAATGATTGGATGGATTACGAGAACTTTCAAATCCAGGGATCCCATCACAATGGTTGTACTCTTCAAGTCACTTGTGTTGTCCCGTCTTGAGTACTGCTCAGTACTCACTTCCCCCTTCAGAGCAGGAGAGATTGCTGAAATAGAGGGAATACAGAGAACATATACGGCACGCATAGACGAGATAAAGCACCTAAATTATTGGGATCGTCTCAAAGCCCTCCAAATGTACTCACTAGAAAGGAGACGAGAGAGATACCAAATAATATACACATACTGGAAAATACTGGGGGGCCAAGTACCAAATCTACACAGTAAAATAACAACGTACTGGAGTGAGCGATATGGAAGGAAATGCAGAATAGAACCAGTGAAGAGCAGGGGTGTCATAGGCACAATCAGAGAACACTGTATAAACATCAGAGGTCCGCGGTTGTTCAACGTCCTCCCAGCGAGCAGAAGAAATATTGCCGGAACAACCGTGGACATCTTCAAGAGGAAACTTGATTTATTCCTCCAAGGAGTGCCGGACCAACCGGGCTGTGGTGGGTATGTGGGCCTGCGTGCCGCTCCAAGCAACAGCCTGGTGGACCAAACTCTCACAAGTCAAGCCTGGTCTCGGGCCGTGCTTGGGGAGTAGAAGAACTCCCAGAACCCCATCAACCAGGTATTACGTGGCTGCTTCTGTTGAGGAGGCTTGGAGGAGGAGTGGGGGACAAAGTGGTCCTATATATTATATACTGATCCAGTGGATATAATACCTGAGTCACTACCACGTCCGGAGGCTCGAACCCTCGTATTTTGACGTATACTCCGCCGAAGGCCAACAAATCGTCGTACTAGAAAATTTCGCAGCTCGTGAAATTGACACACTGTCCCGTTTTCTGTTTTGGGTCCTCTGGTAGGTTAAGATAAGGCCACTGTATATCTCCAGTGAAAGGTGGAGAGAGAGAGAGAGAGATACTGCCTGACAGTGTACTCACAGTTATCTTACAGTGACTGTGAAGTCTGCCAACTGTGTGTTGGGCCACAAATTACTGTGCAGTGAAGGCAGTGCCTCGGCTCACAGACCAGTGCCTGGTAGGAGGTGAAGAAAGACCTCTACAGTGCCAACGAGGAGGTAGAGGGGTCACAAACATCCACTTGCAGTGCTAGGACACTGCAGCCAGGGCACTGAACCTCGCGGTGATTTTGGCGCCAAGACTGGACGACGGTCGCGCCGTGAATGTCCGCGAGTGACAGTAACCATAGTGATGTCTTTTATGATGGATGAAATCCCATTGACGTGATGTATCAAGGAGAAAATCAGTAGGATCCGGCTGCTACTGTAGGATCCGGCTGCTACTGTAGGATCCGGCTGCTACTGTAGGATCTGGCTGCTGCTGTAGGATCCGGCTGCTACTGTAGGATCCGGCTGCTACTGTAGGATCCGGCTGCTACTGTAGGAGCCAGCTGCTACAGTAGGAGCCAGCTGCTACTGTAGGATCCGGCTGCTACTGTAGGAGCCGGCTGCTACTGTAGGAACCGGCTGCTACTGTAGGTGCCGGGTGCTACTGTGGGATCCGGCTGCTACTGTAGGATCCGGCTGCTGCTGTAGGATCCGGCTGCTACTGTAGGATCCGGCTGCTACTGTAGGATCCGGCTGCTACTGTAGGAGCCAGCTGCTACTGTAGGAGCCAGCTGCTACTGTAGGATCCGGCTGCTACTGTAGGAGCCGGCTGCTACTGTAGGAACCGGCTGCTACTGTAGGTGCCGGGTGCTACTGTGGGATCCGGCTGCTACTGTAGGATCAGGCTGCACAATTTTGTGTGTGGATAGGCAGGCAGGAAGGTTACTCAGTAGACAAAATATTGAAGTTCTTGCGAGGCAGGATCAGGTATAACATTTGGGGTTTAAGGCTCATGCTCGCTGATGATATGGAAAATTGGTTTACTGAGAATTATATAAAATATATATAAATGTAATAATTTCCCCTGTACTTTAATGTAAATTTATTCTCCAATTTTTGTAAATCGTTTATAGGTAAATAAGTATAACATTCAGGGTTTTTAAAGATCTTGTTCTGTACTACTGAAACACTTGTTCACTAAGAATTGTAATGTATAATTGCCTTGTAACACTTATGTATATGTAATTTATATTGTATTTTTTTAAACAAAGATAAAAAAAAAAATTACCCTCAGAACCTTGTTAAGAATGTATTGTTTGCTCTCTGTGTTTGACTGACGGGGCTTCACTCACGGGTAAGTTGCTGGGGTAAGTTGCTGGGGTAGGTTGCTGGGGTAAGTTGCTGGGGTAAGTTGAAGGGGTAAGTTGCTGGGGTAAGTTGCTGAGGTAGTGATCACAGAGACAAAAGTGGTGATCACCACTTTTGTCACTGTGATCACCACTTTTGTCACTGTGATCACCACTTTTGTCACTGTGATCACCACTTTTGTCCCTGTGATCACCACTTTTGTCTCTGTGATCACCACTACCTGTATAAAGCTTTTGTCACCACAGTGACAAAAGTGGTGATGACTGTTACCAATCGTTCGTTACGGCTCGGAACCCTACAACAGCCAGACTTTAAATGTCTAGGGATACTACAACTGCTGTTGTCTAGAGCGGGTCACCAGTGTAACCCCTTGATTGATAACAGGCACAAAGTAAAATTTTCCCTTAGGACTGAAGAAATATACATATAAATTTTAACATATATTATCAATATAATCAATATTATATAAAGTACAGATGGATCAATATTTCACTATTAAAGCAAAAATCAAAATACTGTCTCCCGGAATAAATCTCTATTAATGACAAAACAGAATCTCAGACTTATCTCCCACAGATGTTTTCCCCTCCTGGTCCTTTGAAGCTACTCACCTACATAAGCCACAGGACTAAAACTCATAGCTTTCGCCCTTAAGAAACTCTGAAAACGCCACATTGTTTTCAAATTTCAACACCACTCTGTTCCCTGGCAGTGGTTGGTAACCAAATATTTCTTCCTGCTTGATTTTTTTTTCTACCACAGACGTGGCCACACATTTACAATGCTAACCAGCATATATACATTTTCTTCTGTCCTCCATGGACAGGGTTAGAGAAGTGTTAAACATATAGTTCAAGGGTTTATTGAACACTCAACCACAGAAGGTGATTCGGTGCTTTTAAAATGCTAAGCTAACCTACATACGTAAATACATAGATACACAGATTTACGTATGCCCTACATAAAGTGTTAGATATGTCTTTTACATAGTGTCATTAATGTACATTCACAAAGGTGAAATGTAATTCTGATCAGCTTCCATATATGCTTTATACCCATACATATACATACACACACACACATACACATACATATATACACACACATGCATTCACATACATTTGTCTCTTTTACTCTGACAGAGTGAGATAGCTGATAAAGAAACTAGTGTGCAATTAAACACTTAATCACTGAAGGTGATGAAGGTGCTTTTACAAGCTCAGGTTATATAGTTACATCACATATATACATATTACATGGTCAATTTTGGATACAAGTCCAATATATCATCAAGTGTTCCAGTACTCATTTAGTAACTACAGAGTTCAGCATATCTTAGCCCAGGAGGGCGAAAGTCAGTCAGTATGGGACATTCTACAATATAATGTTCAAGAGAGTGCATGTTTTCTCTTTCACTTTTCTCTTTCTCTTTCGTGTTCCTGCTTGATCTGTAACACATCGAAGATCGTGGTGGATACAAGGTCGGGAGCAGCATGACAACTAAACTTGAGTCCTATGGACTCCTTCCGCTTTGGTGGAGGTGTGTAGGAGCCCATGATGGCACATATACCACCCCCAGCGTGACGTTATCCGCCCATCCGTCAACACGCAGGCCAACAAGGAAGACAAACACGTCCACCCACCAGACGCCAGCAGCAGAGCGAATCAAAACACGTCTGCTTACCACCACGTCCACGACGAGACTCTTACACTTTTGAAATGTATTGGTCTCAAGGATGCAAATAGCATTAACGGAGGTGTATATGAATACACATATTATTCGCCAGAACTTAGAATAACAGGTATAACAGAAATAAGGTAATTATTGCTTAATACAGTAATTAAAATAGCACAAACAAAGGGGAATGATGGCATGACCAGCAAGCATAAGAAATATTGCCGGAACAACCGTGGACATTTTCAAGAGGAAACTAGATTTATTCCTCCAAGGAGTGCCGGACCAACCGGGCTGTGGTGGGTATGTGGGCCTGCGGGCCGCTCCAAGCAACAGCCTGGTGGACCAAACTCTCACAAGTCGAGCCTGGCCTCGGGCCGGGCTTGGGGAGTAGAAGAACTCCCAGAACCCCATCAACCAGGTATCAACCAGGTATCATGCCCACCCAGCAACTGACTCTCTCACGACAATTTGCCAACTAAAGTTCAAACAATTATAATTCACCTACTGTTACCCACTTATGATCCTTACAAATCATTAATTCCCACGGGAAAACCCGAGCACACAAAGACAAAACAAATCATCCCACGGTACGTAGGGCCTAACTCCAACATACAACAATGTAATATATAAACATACAATTGGTATACAATTATCAATGTACATATATTACGCATATATAAATGGACATACATGTAAGCATTTTATACACAAAGCATATATAAGTACAAATTAATTTATTTAATTACGTATCTTAGAGAGGTACGTAACAATCACAGTGACAAAAGTGGTGATCACAGGGACAAAAGTGGTGATCACAGTGACAAAAGTGGTGATCACAGGGACAAAAGTGGTGATCACAGTGACAAAAGTGGTGATCACAGTGACAAAAGTGGTGATCACAGTGACAAAAGTGGTGATCACTGACAAAAGTGGTGATCACAGGGACAAAAGTGGTGATCACAGTGACAAAAGTGGTGATCACAGTGACAAAAGTGGTGATCACAGTGACAAAAGTGGTGATCACAGTGACAAAAGTGGTGATCACAGTGACATAAGTGGTGATCACAGTGACAAAAGTGGTGATCACAGAGACAAAAGTGGTGATCACAGAGACAAAAGTGGTGATCACAGTGACAAAAGTGGTGATCACAGTGACAAAAGTGGTGATCACAGAGACAAAAGTGGTGATCACAGTGACAAAAGTGGTGATCACAGTGACAAAAGTGGTGATCACAGTGACAAAAGTGGTGATCACAGTGACAAAAGTGGTGATCACAGTGACAAAAGTGGTGATCACAGTGACAAAAGTGGTGATCACAGAGACAAATGTGGTGATCACAGTGACAAAAGTGGTGATCACAGTGACAAAAGTGGTGATCACAGTGACAAAAGTGGTGATCACAGAGACAAAAGTGGTGATCACAGTGACAAAAGTGGTGATCACAGTGACAAAAGTGGTGATCACAGTGACAAAAGTGATCACAGTGACAAAAGTGGTGATCACAGAGACAAAAGTGGTGATCACAGTTGCTACGGCCCTCTCGGGTCGCAACCGGGTTCTTTCTCTGATGTTGTTAGAGGTAGGGTATCCGGCCCCTAGCTAGTAGTGGCTTTCAAGGGATGTGATCCGTAACGCAAGTAAATAAAAGGGGAAGGGAAATAAAGGCAAAAACTTAATAATATAATTATTACTGTCACCATAAATAATATATAAAAGGTTACACAGGGGGGGGGTTAAACACTATTATATACAACGTAGTCTTCCTCTGAAGACTACGGACGTTCACGGTGCTCAACAAGGCTAAGCTCTTAATCCTCTTGTGGCCTTACGATGAATCCTTCGATCCTCTTGGGTCTACCCTGGCCACAGGCCAGCCAAATCACAGTTCCACTGGGGGCACCGTCGTGGAGGCCATCAACCACAAGTCCAGCCGGTAGCTGGCAGGTTCCAATCAGCAACGCTGGTTAGGCCACTCCACGACTGATACTAGGGTAGCAAGCCCTAGTCAGGAGCCTCGTGTGATCCCACAGACCACTCTCCTCACCACAACGCCCCAGTGGTTAAGCGTCTCCACCAGTCAGTCCCGGGTATGACAATCCCTCAACTGCCACGTCACAGGCAGGCTAACACCACAGTGTTCATCCGGGGTGCGACTCACAGCTGCTGCAGCAAATACTTGGAGACAAGACGGCTGCCTTGGGTAGACTGACTCAACTTCCATTACAGCAGTCCCAGGTCGACTCTGTAATCAGACACGTCATCAGTAATAGGGACACTTGTCGTGACGCTGAACCCCGGTTCATTCCGAACACAGCGATTACACAACACATAACACCTTGCCTCAGCAACCGTTACTACCACCGTGTACTCCTACACACACCAGACCCTTGAGGTGTACCACTCGGTTTGTACTGGAACACAATGAATGAACATATGGAAGGTATTTAAAGGCCGTTGGGTTTTGTCATTTAATTACAAAGAATAGACTCTGACAAATAATACTATATTAATTAACATACTCTATTAGGTCAATACACTTCCAATACCTATAGACCACTTGACCTCCGCGATCACCACCCACACTCTTAACTTCCGCCTAAGTCCCTAATACGGAATGATTACTACAACGCTCCACACCCGGTTAGTCTTTCATTCAATACTCACATACTGCAGACTTAACTTCGTCACTAAGATCACATCAGGTTCTCGCATAGCTGTCTGCTACACTTCGCTGCTGCCGCAAACGGGGATCCAAAGGACTTGCTAGTTCAACTCCCACAATCAGACTGACTCCAGTCAGCCATGGCCTCAAACATTTCACCCCGCCTCTCAAGGAAGGTATAATCCGATTAACCTTATACCTAGAGCAGTAACCTTGATCCTAGAAGCCTGACGAAGAATAATTCCTCTTTCCAGGAATTATTAATTTGGCTAAACAGCTTCGGTCTTAATCCATTGACCTTTCTTAGATATGTGATCCATAGTCTGTCTACTTACATGTACTTCCAATCATCATTCGTTAAGTGTTGTAGTAATGATCCTCTAGCTAATAATTCCTACTAACTTGTGGATTACAACACCACTCCCCTCCTTAAACACGCATATGTCCCCATATGCATCATTGCAATGGTTCCATTAGTGCAAGGACCTGGAGGATGCACCCACCATATGTGTACAACTAAAAAATCATCCAATCAGTTCATCATACACCCGATGAAATAATTTAAAATTTTCCCCGACATGACTCACAACACTTCTCCAACATATACATTATATTCACATCATAGCACAGGTAAAATAGTCTGTAATAATTTTTCCCATCTCCAACAATGCACATATACCTAAACTGCTGACATATAATTACATACAAACATAACCATAAAATTACATGGACCAGAATGCTGGCACTTAAACAGAAATGACACTAGTCATTAATATATACACACACATATATATCTAAGGTTCTTCATCCTTAGTAACAAGTTAATTATAATTTAACATCTTGCCCTGTACTGTTGACATAAGGGCTTACAATGATCCCACAATGTTTCACTGGCCTCCTCCACAAATGGCAGCATCACTTCTCTTGTCTTCGTGTCCCATGGTTGCTAGGTCATAGATCCTCCATGACCCAGACAAAACCCAGGCTGTCCATAATTCCCTGCGCTTATTTTTTGTATCTTCGTCTGACAACACCAAAAATCGGTCAATATTTTATTATCTTTAAAATATTCGATTTACACGTTACATGAAATTTACTTAACTTTAAATTACGTAGTTTTCACGCTTAATTTCACCTTAGCAACGGTTTCTCACTATTTCCGCCTTACCAACGATATAAAACAAGCTCCAAGGTGCGGCTCGCTTGGCCCGCCCATGCCCCACGCTGGCCCACATTCACCCGCGCTAGTTTACCTCGCCACGCTATATAATCCGCACTACGAACACTGTATAATCCGCACTACGAACACTGCACTTGTTTTGGATCCCGATGCTTCAGTGGTCCAGACTTGCCTCTTAGCCGTCTCTCGTTGCGGGAATCGGGAAAGAAAGAAATAAACCCCACATGTGCCCCACAATGGCCTAGTCCCTTTAATTAACTAACTCCTCTGACCTGGTCTCACCTGACCCTTCTTTCCTCCGTCTAGTAACCCCCATTCTCACCACAACCCGACGTCTACCATTTCCCTAACATTCCCTCACCAACCAAACCAGTAACACCCTTCCTTCATCTCTCAAAGTGTTCCAAAACCTGTTTGCGCTGCCACCAAATATGTCGTGATGCTGAACCCCGGTTCATTCTGAACACAGCGATTACACAACACATAACACCTTGCCTCAGCAACCGTTACTACCACCGTGTACTCCTACACACACCAGACCCTTGAGGTGTACCACATGGTTTGTACTGGAACACAATGAATGAACATATGGAAGGTATTTAAAGGCCGTCAGGTTTTGTCATTTAATTACAAAGAATAGACTCTGACAAATAATACTATATTAATTAACATACTCTATTAGGTCAATACACTTCCAATACCCATAGACCACTTGACCTCCGCGATCACCACCCACACTCGTAACTTCCGCCTAAGTCCCTAATACGGAATGATTACTACAACGCTCCACACCCGGTTAGTCTTTCATTCAATACTCACATACTGCAGACTTAACTTCGTCACTAAGATCACATCAGGTTCTCGCATAGCTGTCTGCTACACTTCGCTGCTGCCGCAAACGGGGATCCAAAGGACTTGCTAGTTCAACTCCCACAATCAGACTGACTCCAGTCAGCCATGGCCTCAAACATTTCACCCCGCCTCTCAAGGAAGGTATAATCCGATTAACCTTATCCCTAGAGCAGTAACCTTGATCCTAGAAGCCTGACGAAGAATAATTCCTCTTTCCAGGAATTATTAATTTGGCTAAACAGCTTCGGTCTTAATCCATTGACCTTTCTTAGATATGTGATCCATAGTCTGTCTACTTACATGTACTTCCAATCATCATTTGTTAAGTGTTGTAGTAATGATCCTCTAGCTAATAATTCCTACTAACTTGTGGATTACAACACACTAGGGCACGTCACTTACCGGCTCAGACCCAAACGCCCACCTATCCACTCCATAGATGGCGTTGCTGTCTAAGCGCCACCTCACCAGAGGTCAGCAGCGGCTGTGTTATGAGCTGATCAGGACGGGAAACTAGCCCTTGTGGTTGGTATTTCCTGTCCTCACTTGATGGCGCCGTCCATTTGGAGGGGGTTTCGGGAGCTGACCCACAGATGGCGTGGTCGTCACTGCTCCGGGCTCGGACGCTGGACTCGGGTCCGTAACACCTCCCCACCAAAAGGAATTTGGTTTGGGTTTCTATAAAGAAAAACACAAACCAAATTAGTACGCGGATACAACTCCAAATGGACTCACGTACACTATAAACTGGAGTGGCGAGGCTGTCTTGTCCACAGAACTGTACTACTGGGGAACTCTCGCACAAAGGAAACTTGCAGATGTAAGGCAATGACCTGCCTGATGTACTTTTCCACACCTCCACCGAGATGTTAATCCGGAGCATAATCTCACCTCTCTCGAGTAAGGATTGGTGTAGACACAATCTGGGGTGAATCGACACTTCCCTGTGTCGTGACACCGATGATGGCTGGTTACAAACGGCATTTCTGGTACCGTTCCAGCAGTCCTTCAGGGAGACGGGAACCTGGTGTACAGGGGTCTGATCATTTAGAGTGACAGCGACAGTGGGCAAGTCAGTACTTACTACACACTCGCCTACTAGGCCCACACCTAGTTCCAACAGAGCTGCTTGTACACCGTAGACGATGTCTGCTCTGCCACCGTCCGGTCGACCAACGTTCTGCATAACGCTGAATCCAGGCTCAGCCATCACGCAGGGGGGTGTCAACCTGTCGGAAACAGTCACTCATATTATCATATCTCGTACCTCCTGTATCTACCATCACCTTCCAGGTCCCTTCTTCGACTGTACCACTCACTGTGCACGTCTCCAATCCCTGGGACCTCCTCGCGATGTTCGTGGGAGCCATCATCTGTCGGGTCGTCCACTGGTCCTTACTGAGAACACACATAAGAATAAAACAAAACACTGCTAAGAAACATTTGGTTAACTTAGGGACAAGTTTCATGAGCTTGTCTGTCCATAGCCGGCTATATCCACTAGCCTAGTTTGGACCGAAGAGGGCACTAGAACCTTCGTACATACTTCACATACCTCCGACGTCTGGGGAATCTCTGGCTGGTTCAATGAACGCTGTACCTTGCCATACCGCAAGTACTCATCCGCCTTCACTCCAGACTCTTTGGTATCCGTGGGTGCTTGTACACGAGGCCTCTCTTCTTGCTCAGTCGCTTCTGACATCGTAACCGCATGTTCCTCGTCGGGAGAAGAATCAGGAGACTCTGCTAGAATACTGTCAATCTGTAGGCGAGAGGAAGGATTAAATATGTTATCTATTTCCAGGTCTGTCTGTACCTGGACATTACCACTGCCTGTTGTTACCTCAGACCTTGCTGTTCCAGCTGACTCGTCCACAATCTTGGGATGATTGTTGCTCCAATCGGTCACCAAGTCGTTGGCTAGTATCACGTCAATCCCAGCTATAGGTAGGATATCGACTACTGCCAACGCACATGTGCCGCTGAAGTAAGGCGAGTCGGGATGTACCAGCACTAAGGGGGCGACATACTGCGTCCTAGGAAACCCGACTAGGACAACCTTTTGTCTCCTATCCACACTCACTCCCTCGGGTAACGAGCTACTCACGATCAGGGACTGGGCTGCTCCACTATCTCTGAGCACTACAACAGATCTACCAGTATGACCACTCGATACATACCCGCTTGAAGTGTGAGGGGAAAACAATCTGGATTCTTCCTGACTAGTCATCAGGGACGGGGTTCCCTCTGGTGGTGTCACACAGCTCACTAACATCACCTCCCTACTCGCGCCGCTACCTCTTCTGCCTCGGCACATAGCAGCTACATGCCCTTTCTGCCCACAAGTCCAACACACCATATTCCTCCTCGGACTCCGGTGTTGCGGACTATTAGGACTAGTCCTTCGAGGGCTACTTGGGGGCGTCTTCTCAGCGCTTCGTGGGACGGGTCTCTCCTCTTCCTGATGAGGTTTATCAAACCGGCGTGGGTAATTCCTCGGGACGTACTTAGCAGAAGGCCTATGCGGCAGGATGTATTCCTCAGCCATGGTGGCTGCCGCACTTAAGGTCTCCACCTGCTGCTCTTCTAAGTATGTCTTGAGGTCTCCAGACAAACAATCCTTGAAGTCCTCTAACAGTATGAGCTGCTCGAGGTCTTCTTTGGTCTCCACCTTCCGAGAGGCACACCATTCCTGGAAAAGTCGCTCCTTGATAGTGGCGAATTCGGTGAAAGTGTGCTCTGAGGTCTTTTTCAGGTTTCTAAACTTTTGCCTGTACGCCTCAGGTACCAATTGGTACGCCATGAGCACTACCTTCTTCACCTTGTCATAATCGCCGGAGTCGTCAAGGGACAATGTGGAGTAGGCGATTTGGGCCTTCCCAGTCAAGACTGACTGTATCATGATGGCTCAATTCTCCCTTGGCCACTCCAAAGAGGCAGCGACTTTCTCGAAGGCCGCGAAGAACTTCGACACTTCCTTCTCATTGAATTTCGGGACCATTTTGATGTTCCTTACCGGATCGAAAATATTTGTTCCTATTGTTTGCCTCTGACCACCGCCTAATCGCAATACTTCTAGCTCATGTTGTCTCTCCTTTTCTTTTTATTCTCTCTCTCGCGCTTCTCTTTCTCGTTTCTCTTCTCTTTCTCTTTCTCGCTCTTCTTTTCTTTCTTCTAATTCTAAACGCCTCATCTCTAATCTTTCAATTCTCGTTCTATTTCTAATTTCTTCCATTCTATCTCACGATTAATTTCCAAGGCAAGCATTTTTACGGTAAGTAAACTTATATTTAGCTCACCTGCATCGCTGTCAATGTCACTGCCTTTATCTTCCTTTTCAGTGGAAGCTACTTCCTCACTTTCTTTTGTACCTTGTGCCTCACCTTCCTGTTTTTCCTCGGCCTTCAAATGCCGGTGAACCTTGGACAAGATCTCCACACGGGAATCACTGGCACGTATCTTTATCTCCAGGTAGGCACTCACTAACACTAGTTCCTGTTTCCCCAGATATTTTAATCTGGCAAGACAGTCCTCCTTGTTCAGAAAGGCCTGAACATCATCTAGATCATCGATGGTCGCTTTTTCCGCCATTGTCACAGATGGAGCACTAGCACTTAACACACCGCTTTCACATTACCACTTTACGCATCGAGCACTGTTCTACGTCAATATTGCACTTTATCGCACCTAGCGCCTCACTTGCCAATATTGCACGTAATTACACCGGGCACCGCGCTACACAATATTACACTTAATCACAGCAAGCACCTCGCTCTACAATATTGCACTGAATCACACCGAGCACCGCACTACACAATATTGCCTTAATCACAGCGAGCACCTCGCTCTACAATATTGCACTGAATCACACTGAGCACCGCACTACACAATATTGCACTTAATCACAGCGAGCACCTCGCTCTACAATATTGCACTGAATCACACCGAGCACCGCACTACACAATATTGCACTTAATCACAGCGAGCACCGCACTGCACAATATTGCAATTAGTCACTCCGAGCACCACTCAGGACGTATAACGTCCTAATAGTCACACACAGGGGGAATTATTTACAGGGATTACGCCACTTCACCACCCCTGTCAACATACTTGACAAGGGGTCGAATCCCGCTGGGGATGCCAATTATGTTACGGCCCTCTCGGGTCGCAACCGGGTTCTTTCTCTGATGTTGTTAGAGGTAGGGTATCCGGCCCCAAGCCAGTAGTGGCTTTCAAGGGATGTGATCCGTAACGCAAGTAAATAAAAGGGGAAGGGAAATAAAGGCAAAAACTTAATAATATAATTATTACCGTCACCATAAATAATATATAAAAGGTTACACAGGGGGGGGGGGGGGTTAAACACTATTATATACAACGTAGTCTTCCTCTGAAGACTACGGACGTTCACGGTGCTCAACAAGGCTAAGCTCTTAATCCTCTTGTGGCCTTACGATGAATCCTTCGATCCTCTTGAGTCTACCCTGGCCACAGGCCAGCCAAATCACAGTTCCACTGGGGGCACCGTCGTGGAGGCCATCAACCACAAGTCCAGCCGGTAGCTGGCAGGTTCCAATCAGCAACGCTGGTTAGGCCACTCCACGACCGATACTAGGGTAGCAAGCCCTAGTCAGGAGCCTCGTGTGATCCCACAGACCACTCTCCTCACCACAACGCCCCAGTGGTTAAGCGTCTCCACCAGTCAGTCCCGGGTATGACAATCCCTCAACTGCCACATCACAGGCAGGCTAACACCACAGTGTTTATCCGGGGGGCGACTCACAGCTGCTGCAGCAAATACTTGGAGACAAGACGGCTGCCTTGTGTAGACTGACTCAACTTCCATTACAGCAGTCCCAGGTCGACTCGGTAATCAGACACGTCATCAGTAATAGGGACACTAGGGCACGTCACTTACCGGCTCAGACCCAAACACCCACCTATCCACTCCATAGATGGCGTTGCTGTCTAAGCGCCACCTCACCAGAGGTCAGCAGCGGCTGTGTTATGAGCTGATCAGGACGGGAAACTAGCCCTTGTGGCTGGTATTTCCTGTCCTCACTTGATGGCGCCGTCCATTTGGAGGGGGTTTCAGGAGCTGACCCACAGATGGCGTGGTCGTCACTGCTCCGGGCTCGGACGCTGGACTCGGGTCCGTAACAACAGTGACAAAAGTGGTGATCACAGTGACAAAAGTGGTGATCACAGTGACAAAAGTGGTGATCACAGAGACAAAAGTGGTGATCACAGTGACAAAAGTGGTGATCACTGAGACAAAAGTGGTGATCACAGTGACAAAAGTGGTGATCACAGTGACAAAAGTGGTGATCACAGAGACAAAAGTGGTGATCACAGTGACAAAAGTGGTGATCACTGAGACAAAAGTGGTGATCACAGTGTCAAAAGTGGTGATCACAGTGACAAAAGTGGTGATCACAGTGACAAAAGTGGTGATCACAGTGACAAAAGTGGTGATCACAGGGACAAAAGTGGTGATCACAGTGACAAAAGTGGTGATCACAGAGACAAAAGTGGTGATCACAGAGACAAAAGTGGTGATCACAGTGACAAAAGTGGTGATCACAGTGACAAAAGTGGTGATCACAGTGACAAAAGTGGTCATCACAGAGACAAAAGTGGTGATCACAGTGACAAAAGTGGTGATCACAGTGACAAAAGTGGTGATCACAGGGACAAAAGTGGTGATCACAGTGACAAAAGTGGTGATCACAGGGACAAAAGTGGTGATCAGTCCCCTACGAGAGGAGTGAATAGGTGGTGGCTTGGTGGGGTTCCAGGTGGCTAGGTGGTGTTCCAGGTGGCTAGGAGGTGTTCCAGGTGGCTAGGAGGTGTTCCAGGTGGCTAGGTGGTGTTCCAGGTGGCTAGGTGGTGTTCCAGGTGGCTAGGAGGTGTTCCAGGTGGCTAGGAGGTGTTCCACGTGGCTAGGAGGTGTTCCAGGTGGCTAGGTGGTGTTCCAGATGGCTAGGTGGTGTTCCAGGTGGCTAGGTGGTGTTCCAGGTGGCTAGGTGGTGTGTGTGACAGTGTAGAGGAGAGACAGAGTGAGTGACGCCCCGGACACAAACAGTACTGCCTCCACCACACACCTGCACAGGCTACAGGTGTGGGAGAGGCCCTAATGAGACCACACCAAGGTAGCCTTAAGGAATTTCATTAACATTTTGATGACCATCAAGCAGCAACAGCGTTTAACGCCCCACGCAGACACGTTTAACACGGCCTGAGAGCGCGCAGAGTAAATGTTCTCAATATAACGAGATATGAGCCACGGTCGAGATGAACATATATCAAAACACTACATTTATGAATCTAAATTGAACACAAGTGGGCTGTGGGAAGCTCTCTTTAGTTGATATGAATACTAAATATTCTTGGAAACTGTTACGGACCCGAATCCAGCGTCCGAGCCTGAAGCAGTGACAACCACGCCATCTGTGGGTCAGCTCCCGAAACCCCCTCCAAATGGACGACGACACCTGGTGAGGACGAGGTGTACTGGCCACCAGGGCTAGTTTCCAGTCCTAATCAGCTCATAACACAGCCACTGCTGACCTCTGGTGAGGTGGAGCTTAGACAGCAACGCCATCTATGGAATGGATACGTCGGGCGTTTGTGTCTAAGCCTGTAAGTGAGGTGCTTTTGTGTGTCCCTGTTACTGATGACGTGTCTGATTACAGAGTCGACCTGGGACTGCTGTAATGGAAGTTGGATCAGTCTACCCAAGGCAGCCGTCTCGTCACCAAGTGTTTGCTGCAGCAGCTGTGAGTCGCCCCCCGGATGAACACTGTGGTGTTACCCTGCCTGTGAAGCGGCAGTTGAAGGATTGTCATACCCGGGACTGACTGGTGGAGACGCTTAACCACTGGGGTGTTGTGGAAAGGAGAGTGATCTGTGGTATCACACGAGGCTCCTGACTAGGGCGCGACCCTAGTATCGTTCGTGGAGTGGCCTAACCAGCGTCGCTGATTTGGAACCTACCAGCTATCTGCTGGACTTGTGGTTGACGGCCTCCACGACGGTGCCCCCAGTGGAACTGTGTTTTGGCTGGCCTGTGGCCGGGGTAGACTCAAGATTCTCGAAGGATTCGTCGTGAGGCCACGTGAGCACCAAGAGCTTGGCACCGTGAACGTCCAGGGTCTTGAGAGGAAGATTACATCGTGTATTATAGTGTTTATACCCCTCCCCCCCCCCCCCCCCCGTGTAATCGTTTATATCTTATTTATTGGTGACGGTGATAATTATATTATATTAAGTTTTTGACTTTATTTCCCTTCCCCTTTAATTTACTTGCGTTACGGATCACATCCCTTGAAAGCCACTACTGGCTTGGGGCCGGATACCCTTCCTCTAACAACATCAGAGTAAGAACCCGGTTGCGACCCGAGAGGGCCGTAACAGAAACCTTCTTCTGGAGTCCGCTGGGGGAATAGAACCACGAATTCATCAAGAATATGAAGTGAACTCAAGTGCTTTTTAATCTCATTTGTTCACTGACCTTGTAATATGTGACATCAGCATTTGTCTGACTGAGTAGAGATGTGGTGGAAATGATGGTAGTTATTATATAACACGCTGGCCATGGTGAAACAGGGAAGAATTGACTCTTGGTTTGGTTAAGCCAAAATGAATCAAACTGTGAATCATTTTCCGTCTGAGGGGAGGTGAGAATACTGCTGGAGAAGGTTCCCCCGAGGCTGAAGGTGCTGTTGTGATGAAATTTCAGGTTGGGTGGAGAGACAAAGAGGCATGAGAGGGGCTCAGAGTCTCCTGGCGTGTGTGTGTGGCTCTCAACACCAGATAAGAGCAAGCTGGTTCGATGCCAGAGCTTAAAAAAAAAATACTACTTTAATTCCAATAATAAAATTAAATTCAGGAGATTTTTCCAAGCTCTAAATATTCTTGAATAATAAAAATAAAATTGATCAATAATTTGTGAAAATAAGATTAGAGAGACGAATCAGATGTTGAAGAGGCGTGTGGATGGAAAGTGTATCCACAGTGGATGTTCCAGCCATGGTGGATGACCTGGTGGGGTGATGACGGGGTGAATGGATGACGGGTGATGGTGCTGTGTCTGTGCTGATCTCCTGTATTTGTTATGTAGTCACATATGTTAGTACAAATGAAGACAAACTGACTTAAAATTATATACATATATACAGTTTTGTTTCTATTTTATCATTAAAATTAGCTTTAATTCAAATATAAAATTCTTTTAAAGGTCCAAAATTCCCATCAATGATATATGTTTCTTATAAGAAAAGCAAAATGAATCCATCGGATGCCTAAATAATCCAACATAGTGTAACACTTTGTCATCGCAATGTGCCAATAGTTAATCTAAACCTAACGCTCTTCTAAAAGATTTGCGATCTTTCTATAAAAAAAAACACAATTAACAAATTGCAAAACCTACTGGTCCTATTTTTTAGGATTCCATTCTCTAAATCACCCAAAAAAACAATAGTTTAACACATGATTCTCCAGGACTTACCCACCGAGCCTCGCTGCTGGTGGACCCACCGAGCCTCCCTACTGGTGGAGACGCTGCAAGATGGGTCACACACACTGGGAGGTAGGGCGGAAGACGACGGATGACCTACTGTGTGTGTGTGTGTGTGTGTGTGTGTGTGTGTGTGTGTGTGTGTGTGTGTGTGTGTGTGTGTGTACTCACCTAGTTGTGTTTGCGGGGGTTGAGCTCTGGCTCTTTGGTCTTTGGTCACACATACACACACACTTTGTGTATGTGTGTGTGTGCAATGTTGCAGAATATATTGCTAAGACTTGGTCTGCAACGGTGAGATAAAAGTATCCTCTGGTGGCTCACGACGCCAGATGAAACTTAGTAAATACTTTTGTCAAGACATCATACTGCTGATAGAACTCTCTCTCTCTCTCTCTCTCTCTCTCTCTCTCTCTCTCTCTCTCTCTCTCTCTCTCTCTCTCTCTCTCTCTCTCTCTCTCTCTCTCTCTCTCTCTCTCTCTCTCACTCTCCCAGGGTGTGATAGTGACACTGGGTCCTCTCTCACTCTCCCAGGGTGTGTGATAGTGACACTGGGTTCTCTCTCACTCTCACAAGGTGTGTGATAGTGACACTGGGTCCTCTCTCACTCTCCCAGGGTGTGTGATAGTGACACTGGGTTCTCTCTCACTCTCACAAGGTGTGTGATATTGACACTGGGTCCTCTCTCACTCTCCCAGGGTGTGTGATAGTGGCACTGGGTCCTCTCTCACTCTCCCAGGGTGTGTGATAGTGACACTGGGTTCTCTCTCACTCTCACAAGGTGTGTGATAGTGACACTGGGTCCTCTCTCACTCTCCCAGGGTGTGTGATAGTGTCATTGGGTCCTCTCTCACTCTCCCAGGGTGTGTGATAGTGACACTGGGTTCTCTCTCACTCTCACAAGGTGTGTGATAGTAACACTGGGTCCTCTCTCACTCTCCCAGGGTGGGTGATAGTGACACTGGGTTCTCTCTCACTCTCACAAGGTGTGTGATAGTAACACTGGGTCCTCTCTCACTCTCCCAGGGTGTGATAGTGTCATTGGGTCCTTTCTCACTCTCTCAGGGTGTGATAGTGACACTGGGTCCTCTCTCACTCTCCCAGGGTGTGTGATAGTGACACTGGGTCCTCTCTCTCTCTCCCAAGGTGTGTGATAGTGACACTGGGTCCTCTCTCACTCTCCCAGGGTGTGATAGTGTCATTGGGTCCTCTCTCACTCTCCCAGGGTGTGTGATAGTGGCACTGGGTCCTCTCTCACTCTCCCAGGGTGTGTGATAGTGTCATTGGGTCCTTTCTCACTCTCCCAGGGTGTGATAGTGACACTGGGTCCTCTCTCACTCTCCCAGGGTGTGATAGTGTCATTGGGTCCTTTCTCACTCTCTCAGGGTGTGATAGTGACACTGGGTCCTCTCTCACTCTCCCAGGGTGTGTGATAGTGACACTGGGTCCTCTCTCACTCTCCCAAGGTGTGTGATAGTGACACTGGGTCCTCTCTCACTCTCCCAGGGTGTGATAGTGTCATTGGGTCCTCTCTCACTCTCCCAGGGTGTGTGATAGTGGCACTGGGTCCTCTCTCACTCTCCCAGGGTGTGTGATAGTGTCATTGGGTCCTTTCTCACTCTCCCAGGGTGTGATAGTGACACTGGGTCCTCTCTCACTCTCCCAGGGTGTGTGATAGTGACACTGGGTCCTCTCTCACTCTCCCAAGGTGTGTGATAGTGACACTGGGTCCTCTCTTACTCTCCCAGGGTGTGTGATAGTGTCATTGGGTCCTCTCTCACTCTCCCAGGGTGTGATAGTGACACTGGGTCCTCTCTCACTCTCCCAGGGTGTGTGATAGTGACACTGGGTCCTCTCTCACTCTCCCAGGGTGTGTGATAGTGGCACTGGGTCCTCTCTCACTCTCCCAGGGTGTGTGATAGTGACACTGGGTTCTCTCTCACTCTCACAAGGTGTGTGATAGTAACACTGGGTCCTCTCTCACTCTCCCAGGGTGTGTGATAGTGACACTGGGTTCTCTCTCACTCTCACAAGGTGTGTGATAGTAACACTGGGTCCTCTCTCACTCTCCCAGGGTGTGATAGTGTCATTGGGTCCTTTCTCACTCTCTCAGGGTGTGATAGTGACACTGGGTCCTCTCTCACTCTCCCAGGGTGTGTGATAGTGACACTGGGTCCTCTCTCACTCTCCCAAGGTGTGTGATAGTGACACTGGGTCCTCTCCCACTCTCCCAGGGTGTGATAGTGTCATTGGGTCCTCTCTCACTCTCCCAGGGTGTGTGATAGTGGCACTGGGTCCTCTCTCACTCTCCCAGGGTGTGTGATAGTGTCATTGGGTCCTTTCTCACTCTCCCAGGGTGTGATAGTGACACTGGGTCCTCTCTCACTCTCCCAGGGTGTGTGATAGTGACACTGGGTCCTCTCTCACTCTCCCAAGGTGTGTGATAGTGACACTGGGTCCTCTCTTACTCTCCCAGGGTGTGTGATAGTGTCATTGGGTCCTCTCTCACTCTCCCAGGGTGTGATAGTGACACTGGGTCCTCTCTCACTCTCCCAGGGTGTGTGATAGTGACACTGGGTCCTCTCTCACTCTCCGAGGGTGTGTGATAGTGGCACTGGGTCCTCTCTCACTCTCCCAGGGTGTGTGATAGTGTCGTTGGGTCCTCTCTCACTCTCCCAGGGTGTGATAGTGACACTGGGTCCTCTCTCACTCTCCCAGGGTGTGTGATAGTGACACTGGGTCCTCTCTCACTCTCCCAGGGTGTGTGATAGTGGTACTGGGTCCTCTCTCTCTCTCCCAGGGTGTGTGATAGTGGCACTGGGTCCTCTCTCACTCTCCCAGCGTGTGATAGTGTCATTGGGTCCTCTCTCACTCTCCCAGGGTGTGTGATAGTGACACTGGGTCCTCTCTCACTCTCCCAGGGTGTGTGATAGTGGCACTGGGTCCTCTCCCACTCTCCCAGGGTGTGTGATAGTGACACTGGGTCCTCTCTCACTCTCCCAGGGTGTGTGATAGTGGCACTGGGTCCTCTCTCACTCTCCCAGGGTGTGTGATAGTGACACTGGGTCCTCTCCCACTCTCCCAGGGTGTGTGATAGTGACACTGGGTCCTCTCTCTCTCTCCCAGGGTGTGTGATAGTGGCACTGGGTCCTCTCTCACTCTCCCAGGGTGTGTGATAGTGGCACTGGGTCCTCTCCCACTCTCCCAGGGTGTGTGATAGTGACACTGGGTCTTCTCTCTCTCTCCCATGGTGTGTACAAAGCTCCAGTATGGTGACCGTGAATGACTGAAGGCACTGTACACAAGCCTCAGGCACCGTCGAGTAAGGACAGGAGCGTGGCACCACCATGCAAGCCGTCCTCTCTCCCACACTGTTGCACCCCCCCCCCCCCCACACACTCAACAACAGTACCAACAATACAGTGAACATTACCCCCCAACACTAACCTCCCGCCCACCAAGAATATCATGCCCGCATAACTCCCCATCGATAACACAAGCCGCCGGAGCACTGAGTGTATATGTGTGTGGTGCCGGGGCCTCGTAGATAACATTCATCTCCCCACACAAGACGCGGAGGCTGCGGCCAAGATTACGCAGAATGGAAGCTTGTCGTTTAAACGTCTAATCCATTACCGCTCGACCGGCCCCACGTTCAGGTATCCGGATATTATGGCCGGGTGCCGTATATAGAGTTTGATCATCCGGTTTAAGGGAATCTACGCGTTCACAGGCTTGATAACCGTAAGGGTTTTGGCAATGTGATGTACGGGTTTATTGATGGGAAACGGCATTTAGGTATTAAATGTTGTTCTAATTTGAATATCAACAGATGAATATTATTTCTATGTTAAAAATGACAGTGATAACATTGCAAAGTGCTTTCCACTTGGAAATACTTAAGGGTCTCATAATATGTTTTAGGTGAAGACACACTAGCTTCCTTAAGTTCTAGGTAAGTTTTAGGTAAGGAACCTGATACCTGCACATGTCAACACTGGGAAACAGAGTCAATAGTTTCTTAACCCTTGCGTCTCTTCCTCTCTTCTCCCAATCTTCATTTTCACGTGATTCATGTTCTTATTATTGCGTATATTATCTCTTCCACTGTAGCTTAGAAAGGTATCAGACATCTCAAGCATCTCTGCCCTTTATTATGGAACTTGTCCTCTTATAAATTACGTTTGAATTTGGCCGTTTGCCAAATTCAAGTTTCAAAATGTCATGAAAAACGTTAATTGAAAGTTTTCTCTCTTAACCTTACCGAGTAAGCCGGAGGACTCAAACAGAAAATGGGGCAGTACATCACTTTTGTGAGCCGATTTCATTTCAAATTGCTTCCAGTTTTGGCCATAGAGCGCATCGAGCGAAAAGCGACGTTATTTTAAGAGGACGGGTTGCATTATAGTCCTGCTCCGAGTCGTCCTCCAAGACTCTCTCTATCTTCCCGTTCTCAAGTCAATCAGTTACATCTTCGTTCTGTGTCGCACATGTCTATGTTGCACCTCTCTCTCTCTCTCTCTCTCTCTCTCTCCCCCCTGGAGGTATTTGTTATATGTTCCTCACTCAGCTCCCCCCTCCACCGCCCCCAAGCCCTTACCACAGCCCTCAGTCTATCTTAACCCGCAATAATAAAAGTTCAATATTCCTAAATTTTAGTTTAGTTCATCCTAAAAGTTTGATCTTGAAGACAAGTTAGTGGAGCTTGCAGGTCTTGGAGGAGCCAAGGCTGGTCCAGCACTGATCAATAATGTATAAGATCTTCTCCTCAACATCTGAAAGGGTCCGCGCCGCAGACTTTAACAGACTTAACATTCACTTGGTGTACACACATGTGTTACCTCGGGTGTTGCAACTTGTGTGGATACTTATATATAATATTTTTGTAAGCAATTCATTAATATAAAAGCAATAAGTTTATCATCCTACACACTTAGTGGATACATCAAGTTATGTTGCTTAATACTTGACGACACAGTGAGGCGCGGGGGTCAGTGAGGCGCGGGGTCAGTGAGGCGCGGGGTCAGTGAGGCGCGGGGTCAGTGAGGCGGGTGGTCAGTGAGGCGCGGGGTCAGTGAGGCGCGGGGTCAGTGAGGCGGGTGGTCAGTGAGGCGCGGGGTCAGTGAGGCGCGGGGTCAGTGAGGCGCGGGGTCAGTGAGGCGCGGGGTCAGTGAGGGGCGGGGTCAGTGAGGGGCGGGGTCAGTGAGTCGCGGGGTCAGTGAGGCGCGGGGTCAGTGAGGCGGGTGGTCAGTGAGGCGCGGGGTCAGTGAGGCGCGGGGTCAGTAAGGCGCGGGGTCAGTGAGGCGCGGGGTCAGTGAGGCGGGTGGTCAGTGAGGCGGGTGATCAGTGAGGCGCGGGGTCAGTGAGGCGCGGGGTCAGTGAGGCGGGTGGTCAGTGAGGCGCGGGGTCAGTGAGGCGCGGGGTCAGTGAGGCGCGGGGTCAGTGAGGCGGGTGGTCAGTGAGGCGCGGGGTCAGTGAGGCGCGGGGTCAGTGAGGCGCGGGGTCAGTGAGACGCGGGGTCAGTGAGGGGCGGGGTCAGTGAGGCGGGTGGTCAGTGAGGCGCGGGGTCAGTGAGGCGGGTGGTCAGTGAGGCGGGTGGTCAGTGAGGCGCGGGTTCAGTGAGGCGCGGGGTCAGTGAGGCGCGGGGTCAGTGAGGCGCGGTGTCAGTGAGGGGCGGGGTCAGTGAGGCGCGGGGTCAGTGAGGCGCGGGGTCAGTGAGGCGCGGGGTCAGTGAGGGGCGGGGTCAGTGAGGCGCGGGGTCAGTGAGGCGCGGGGTCAGTGAGGCGCGGGGTCAGTGAGGCGCGGGGTCAGTGAGGGGCGGGGTCAGTGAGGCGCGGGGTCAGTGAGGCGCGGGGTCAGTGAGGCGCGGGGTCAGTGAGGGGCGGGGTCAGTGAGGCGCGGGGTCAGTGAGGCGCGGGGTCAGTGAGGCGCGGGGTCAGTGAGGAGCGGGGTCAGTGAGGAGCGGGGTCAGTGAGGCGCGGGGTCAGTGAGGCGCGGGGTCAGTGAGGCGCGGGGTCAGTGAGGCGCGGGGTCAGTGAGGCGCGGGGTCAGTGAGGCGCGGGGTCAGTGAGGCGGGTGGTCAGTGAGGCGCGGGGTCAGTGAGGCGCGGGGTCAGTGAGGCGCGGGGTCAGTGAGGCGCGGGGTCAGTGAGGCGCGGGGTCAGTGAGGGGCGGGGTCAGTGAGGCGCGGGGTCAGTGAGGCGCGGGGTCAGTGAGGCGCGGGGTCAGTGAGGAGCGGGGTCAGTGAGGAGCGGGGTCAGTGAGGAGCGGGGTCAGTGAGGCGGGTGGTCAGTGAGGCGCGGGGTCAGTGAGGCGCGGGGTCAGTGAGGCGCGGGGTCAGTGAGGCGCGGGGTCAGTGAGGCGCGGGGTCATACTCACACACATGACAAAAGACACCCGATAACGACAGGATAACCAAACTGACCTGCAAGAAAACAAGAAACAAAAATTAAGCAACAGCAGCTCATGTAATACACTAAAATCACTTATAAACAATTAAAAACAATCACATCGGCTGTAGAAAATACTTTTGCTTTAAATATAAATATATTTGACACACATGAATGCAAACTCTTGAATTACAGTGTATAAAGAATTTATTTTTTACCTGTATTTATAATACTTAACAAAAAAGAAAGTTAAAGCAGATGTGAGTTACTGATAATTGTTCATGTATGTAGACTACATCACACTGTGTGTTGGTGTAAGGTGGCTCACACTGTGTGTTTGTGTAAGGTGACTCACACTGTGTGTTTGTGTAAGGTGACTCACACTGTGTGTTTGTGTAAGGTGACTCACACTGTGTGTTTGTGTAAGGTGACTCACACTGTGTGTTTGTGTAAGGTGACTCACACTGTGTGTTTGTGTAAGGTGACTCACACTGTGTGTTTGTGTAAGGTGACTCACACTGTGTGTTTGTGTAAGGTGACTCACACTGTGTGTTTGTGTAAGGTGACTCACACTAAGTGTTTGTGTAAGGTGACTCACACTGTGAGTTTGTGTAAGGTGACTCACACTGTGTGTTTGTGTAAGGTGACTCACACTAAGTGTTTGTGTAAGGTGACTCACACTGTGTGTTTGTGTAAGGTGACTCACACTGTGTGTTTGTGTAAGGTGACTATAATATTACACCTCACTTATACAACATTTATCACTTGTAATGATAACAAATTAAGTTTTATCTTTATTAAAAATGGATTAAAATGCTTTATAGTTTATACTAATGTATATAGTAAATCAGTTGGTGAATATGTGTGTTAATATGTGGATAAGACGGCTGTATATACCACCCCTCAACATCGGACATATACACAGTGAGAGATATACCATACTTCTAGTTGAACATACACCAAGTGCTTTATCCGTAGGATATACACAGGACTAAAGTATAATTGTATATTACACAATAGGCTGTTGGGGGTAACCTAGGTAATTATTTTGCAGGCCTAAAAGGCCTTACCCCCCCCCCCCCAAACATACAGTTAAATCTCTATTCCGTTCAGGGGAAAAAAAGTCTTTACCACCTGGTTACAGGCCGACGATCAATGCATGTGTCTCCGTGAACACTTGGTGGCGGGTGTTGCAGCTGCATTCTCTGTAACTTCCCTTTTCTGAGCGGACCAGCTGGCACAGGTGGAGTGATATTGATACTGACGGTGAGGAAATCTTTGGGAGTTGTGATGAGGATACGAACCTGTGTGGCTGGGTGTTCCCCAGCCCACACACGCGCCCCACACAACCGAGCCACATGTTATATGTCATTATATACATATAATTATAAATGTAATATGTATGTAGAACTGCAGCAGCCGCGTCTATAACTAGAAATAATTATATTACAGAGGGAACAACCAAAGTATTAACTAATTATCCTCAGGAGGCGATTAAGATTTGATGGAAGCAATTAAGGAGATTAGATGAATTAGTAGAGAAGTGTTTGGGGAGGAGTGTGATGATCAACTCCCAGATCATCACTATCCATCATTCCCTGACAGTTTTCCTCCCTGAATCATTACCAGTAATTGGCTGAAGGAGGCAGTTTAGGTCATGTCTCAGAGCCTGATTGGTTGTCCCAGTGAGTGAGCCCAACCACTCGGGCTGGACGGTAGAGCGACGGTCTCGCTTCATGCAGGTCGGCGTTCAATCCCCGACCGTCCAAGTGGTTGGGCACCATTCCTTTCCCCCGTCCCATCCCAAATCCTTATCCTGACTCCTTCCCAGTGCTATATAGTCGTAATGGCTTGGCGCTTTACCCTTTACCTTACCTCACACTGAGAGAAAGTTTTGGGTGTCAACAACCTGGTTAGGGTTGTTAACACCACCATAACAGCCTACTGACCAGCCAACAAGTACAGTTCTGTCCTGGACATAACTCAGGACTAATGCAAACTTTGTGCTTGTACTATAATGGTCAACTTAGAGGAACAATTGACTTAACATAATGAGTATTTCTTGGCCTAAATCCACATGAACAATTTTAAAAAGGCCAAAAGGGACTTTTTAGTCAATTTAAATTAAGAAGTTTATAAGAACTTAATATGTAGCTAATATATATATTATTTACAATACATGCATAATAGAACACTGACTATATTATGAACATAATTATAAATAGTTTGCAGTAACTCAGTGGTGGTAGTGACCAGTAACCACCACTAGGGACAGTGGTGGTAGTAACCAGTAACCACCACTAGGGACAGTGGTGGTAGTGACCAGTAACCACCACCACCAGGGACAGTGGTGGTAGTGACCAGTAACCACCACCACTAGGGACAGTGGTGGTAGTGACCAGTAACCACCACCAGGGACAGCGGTGGTAGTGACCAGTAACCACCACCAGGGACAGTGGTGGTAGTGACCAGTAACCACCACCAGGGACAGTGGTGGTAGTGACCAGTAACCACCACCAGGGACAGCGGTGGTAGTGACCAGTAACCACCACCAGGGACAGTGGTGGTAGTGACCAGTAACCACTACTAGGGACAGTGGTTGTAGTGACCAGTACCCACCACTAGGGACAGTGGTGGTAGTGACCAGTAACCACCACCAGGGACAGTGGTGATAGTGACCAGTAACCACCACTAGGGACAGTGGTGGTAGTGACCAGTAACCACCACCAGGGACAGTGGTGGTAGTGACCAGTAACCACCACCAGGGACAGTGGTGGTAGTGACCAGTAACCACTACTAGGGACAGTGGTGGTAGTGACCAGTAACCACCACTAGGGACAGTGGTGGTAGTGACCAGTAACCACCACCAGGGACAGTGGTGGTAGTGACCAGTAACCACCACTAGGGACAGTGGTGGTAGTGACCAGTAACCACCACCAGGGACAGTGGTGGTAGTGACCAGTAACCACCACCAGGGACAGTGGTGGTAGTGACCAGTAACCACCACCAGGGACAGTGGTGGTAGTGACCAGTAACCACCACCAGGGACAGTGGTGGTAGTGACCACTAACCACCACTAGGGACAGTGGTGGTAGTGACCAGTAACCACCACCAGGGACAGTGGTGGTAGTGACCAGTAACCACCACCAGGGACAGTGGTGGTAGTGACCAGTAACCACTACTAGGGACAGTGGTGGTAGTGACCAGTAACCACCACTAGGGACAGTGGTGGTAGTGACCAGTAACCACCACCACCACCAGGGACAGTGGTGGTAGTGACCAGTAACCACCACCAGGGACAGTGGTGGTAGTGACCAGTAACCACCACCAGGGACAATGGTGGTAGTGACCAGCAACCACCACCAGGGACAGTGGTGGTAGTGACCAGTAACCACTACTAGGGACAGTGGTGGTAGTGACCAGTAACCACCACTAGGGACAGTGGTGGTAGTGACCAGTAACCACCACTAGGGACAGTGGTGGTAGTGACCAGTAACCACCACTAGGGACAGTGGTGATAGTGACCAGTAACCACCACCACCAGGGACAGTGGTGGTAGTGACCAGTAACCACCACCAGGGACAGTGGTGGTAGTGACCAGTAACCACCACCAGGGACAGTGGTGGTAGTGACCAGTAACCACCACCAGGGACAGTGGTGGTAGTGACCAGTAACCACCACCAGGGACAGTGGTGGTAGTGACCAGTAACCACCACTGGGGACAGTGGTGGTAGTGACCAGTAACCACCACCAGGGACAGTGGTGGTAGTGACCAGTAACCACCACCAGGGACAGTGGTGGTAGTGACCAGTAACCACCACCACCACCAGGGACAGTGGTGGTAGTGACTAGTAACCACCACCAGGGACAGTGGTGGTAGTGACCAGTAACCACCACCAGGGACAGTGGTGGTAGTGACCAGTAACCACCACTAGGGACAGTGGTGGTAGTGACCAGTAACCACCACCAGGGACAGTGGTGGTAGTGACCAGTAACCACCACCAGGGACAGTGGTGGTAGTGACCAGTAACCACTACTAGGGACAGTGGTGGTAGTGACCAGTAACCACCACTAGGGACAGTGGTGGTAGTGACCAGTAACCACCACTAGGGACAGTGGTGGTAGTGACCAGTAACCACCACCAGGGACAGTGGTGGTAGTGACCAGTAACCACCACCACCACCAGGGACAGTGGTGGTAGTGACCAGTAACCACCACCAGGGACAGTGGTGGTAGTGACCAGTAACCACCACCAGGGACAGTGGTGGTAGTGACCAGTAACCACCACTAGGGACAGTGGTGGTAGTGACCAGTAACCACCACCAGGGACAGTGGTGGTAGTGACCAGTAACCACCACCAGGGACAGTGGTGGTAGTGACCAGTAACCACTACTAGGGACAGTGGTGGTAGTGACCAGTAACCACCACTAGGGACAGTGGTGGTAGTGACCAGTAACCACCACCAGGGACAGTGGTGGTAGTGACCAGTAACCACCACCAGGGACAGTGGTGGTAGTGACCAGTAACCACCACCAGGGACAGTGGTGGTAGTGACCAGTAACCACTACTAGGGACAGTGGTGGTAGTGACCAGTAACCACCACTAGGGATAGTGGTGGTAGTGACCAGTAACCACCACTAGGGACAGTGGTGGTAGTGACCAGTAACCACCACCAGGGACAGTGGTGGTAGTGACCAGTAACCACTACTAGGGACAGTGGTGGTAGTGACCAGTAACCACCACTAGGGACAGTGGTGGTAGTGACCAGTAACCACCACTAGGGACAGTGGTGGTAGTGACCAGTAACCACCACCAGGGACAGTGGTGGTAGTGACCAGTAACCACCACTTGGGACAGTGGTGGTAGTGACCAGTAACCACCACTAGGGACAGTGGTGGTAGTGACCAGTAACCACCACTAGGGACAGAGGTGGTAGTGACCAGTAACCACCACCAGGGACAGTGGTGGTAGTGACCAGTAACCACCACCAGGGACAGTGGTGGTAGTGACCAGTAACCACCACCAGGGACAGTGGTGGTAGTGACCAGTACCCACCACCAGGGACAGTGGTGGTAGTGACCAGTAACCACCACCAGGGACAGTGGTGGTAGTGACCAGTAACCACCACCAGGGACAGTGGTGGTAGTGACCAGTAACCACCACTAGGGACAGTGGTGGTAGTGACCAGTAACCACCACTAGGGACAGTGGTGGTAGTGACCAGTAACCACCACCAGGGACAGTGGTGGTAGTGACCAGTAACCACCACTAGGGACAGTGGTGGTAGTGACCAGTAACCACCACTAGGGACAGTGGTGGTAGTGACCAGTAACCACCTCCAGGGACAGTGGTGGTAGTGACCAGTAACCACCACTAGGGACAGTGGTGGTAGTGACCAGTAACCACCACTAGGGACAGTGGTGGTAGTGACCAGTAACCACCACCACCACCAGGGACAGTGGTGGTAGTGACCAGTAACCACCACCAGGGACAGTGGTGGTAGTGACCAGTAACCACCACTAGGGACAGTGGTGGTAGTGACCAGTAACCACCACCAGAGACAGTGGTGGTAGTGACCAGTAACCACCACTAGGGACAGTGGTGGTAGTGACCAGTAACCACCACTAGGGACAGTGGTGGTAGTGACCAGTAACCACCACCACCACCAGGGACAGTGGTGGTAGTGACCAGTAACCACCACCAGGGACAGTGGTGGTAGTGACCAGTAACCACCACTAGGGACAGTGGTGGTAGTGACCAGTAACCACCACTAGGGACAGTGGTGGTAGTGACCAGTAACCACCACTAGGGACAGTGGTGGTAGTGACCAGTAACCACCACCAGGGACAGTGGTGGTAGTGACCAGTAACCACCACTAGGGACAGTGGTGGTAGTGACCAGTAACCACCACTAGGGACTGGCAGCTCAGCTTAATACATCAATCACAGTTGACAGGTAACAAAAAAAAGTCCATTAGGGGCCAGCGCAGAGGAACCCGCGTGTGGATACACGGATCCACGTGTCTCTTAACCCACACGTATCCGCATGGCTGTGCGGCAGCAGGTGTGGATACAAGTATTATCCACGGATCATCTGGTCTAAATGGTTACAACATCAATAAAGTATCCGCAAGTAGACATATGTAATGTTTGCGGATATTATGAGATACCCAACAGATACTGTGTGTTTCTTACGCTCTCTCAAAGGCGTTCATGTGCATGTCTAAGCTACGCTTGAAACAATCCAAGCGAGCCCACGTCCAGACTGTCCCACGGTAATGGCTGCCTTAAATTACCCATTTCCACGGCTTGAGTTACTCCTGAATAAAAGAAAATGGGAATATTATTTAAAGCAATAACTCTTCCCGCGGAAAATAGCGACGTTCCTACAACGTTGGAACAAGTTGTAACAACCAATCTAACACGTTGTAATACCTAACAAGTTGTAACAACCAATCTAACACGTTGTAATACCTAACAAGTTGTAACAACCAATCTAACACGCTGTAATACCTAACAAGTTGTAACAACCAATCTAACACGTTGTAATACCTAACAAGTTGTAACAACCAATCTAACACGTTGTAATACCTAACAAGTTGTAACAACCAATCTAACACGCTGTAATACCTAACAAGTTGTAACAACCAATCTAACACGTTGTAATACCTAACAAGTTGTAACAACCAATCTAACACGTTGTAATACCTAACAAGTTGTAACAACCAATCTAACACGTTGTAATACCTAACAAGTTGTAACAACCAATCTAACACGTTGTAATACCTAACAAGTTGTAACAACCAATCTAACACGTTGTAATACCTAACAAGTTGTAACAACCAAAATAACAAGAAGTAACAACTTTGCTACAAATTGCATTTCATCGCTATTTTAGCTTATGGATCTTTTGTGTGGTGAGGTGTGGCTGGGTATATATAATCCCACTCTCTTATATGTCCTCTGTAATTCCTCTATAATGTGTTCAAACACGAAAACGTTCGGATTTTTCGTTTAATTTTCTTTATATATATATATATATATATATATATATATATATATATATATATATATATATATATATATATATATATATATATGCAACTGAAAACTCACACCCCAGAAGTGACTCGAACCCATACTGCCAGAAGCACACTCTGCAACTGATGTACAGGATCAGTTGCAGTGCTTCTGGCAGTATGGGTTCAATTCACTTCTGGGGTATGAGTTTTCAGTTGTGTGTATATATATATATATATATATATATATATATATATATATATATATATATGCGAACAAGCCTGAATGGTCCCCAGGACATATGCAACTGAAAACTCACACCCCAGAAGTGACTCGAACCCATACTCCCAGAAGCAACGCAACTGGTATGTGCAAGACGCCTTAATCCACTTGACCATCACGACCGGACATAATGAGGTGATAGCCGAGGCTATTTGAACCACCCCATCGCCGGCACTCGGATAGTTATCTTGGGCATAGCATTTTACCAAATCACCTCATTCTTTGGGGCACACGTGAGGAACACAAATGCGAACAAATGCGAACTTTGTTCGCATTTGTGTTCCTCACGTGTGCCCCAAAGAATGAGGTGATTTGGTAAAATGCTATGCCCAAGATAACTGTCCGAGTGCCGGCGGTGGGGTGGTTCAAATAGCCTCGGCTATCACCTCATTATGTCCGGTCGTGATGGTCAAGTGGATTAAGGCGTCTTGCACATACCAGTTGCGTTGCTTCTGGGAGTATGGGTTCGAGTCACTTCTGGGGTGTGAGTTTTCAGTTATATATATATATATATATATATATATATATATATATATATATATATATATATGGGTGAGGTGGATGAGGTGAAAAACGAACTTTCAACAATGGGTATTAGACGGTTTCAAATACCCATTGAATCTATTCAGTTTCAGTTGTGTTTGTAAACTAAAGTCTTTGAAAATGTAATAAGTTTTACGAAACGCGTTCAAGTGTCGCGTCTAATACACATTGAATACCCATTGTTGAAAGTTCGTTTTCACCTCATCTACTTCACCCAAATGTAGATATATATATATATATATATATATATATATATATATATATATATATATATATATATATATATATATATATATATATATATATATATATATATATATATACCCTGAGATACACGTTACTCTTCGTAGTATATATCCACACTTTGGTTTAGCCCAGGATCTTGAGGTTATCTTGAGATAATTTCGGGTCTTTAGTGTCCCCGCGGCCCGGTCCTCGACCAGGCCTCCACCCCCTGGAAGCAGCCCGTTATAGCTGACTAACACCCAGGTACCTATTTTACTGCTAGGTAACAGGGGCATAGGGTGAAAGAAACTTTGCCCATTGTTTCTCGCCGGCGCCCGGGATCGAACCCGGGACCACAGGATCAAGAGTCCAGCGTGCTGTCCGCTCGGCCGACCGGCTCCCCTTGGTCCAATACCGTCCAGTCTTAAAATACATTTGAGGGAAGGTCATTACGCTGCTGTGGTGGTGGGCTTAATAACCCTCTGAGGGTCTGGAGGCTAATAGGCTGCAAGCAGCCCAATGGTACACGAACCCAGACGAGTAGGAACATAACGCTGGCTAACTGGGGGAGGATCTAAGCCTATATCACCCTACACGACCCAGAGATGTATGTCCTGCTGTCAGGCCAACCTCAACAGTTGTGCCAGTGTGTATTCAATACTGTGTGCCTTACTGATACCATTTCCAGTAATGTATAAAGGTATATATTTGATATATGGGGTTATAACTTGATAGTATGAATGGCAGCTATTTTAAATGGTTCTATATGAGGGATATTAGTGTGTTTGTTATACCCACAAGGCCAGGGTAAATGTGAGGTTCACTCACTTCTTGCGTGAGTAAATGTTGGTGGGTTAGTTGTACTCACCTAGTTGTACTCACCTAGTGGTACTCACCTAGTTGCACTCACCTCGTTGTATTCACCTAGTTGTACTCACCTAGTTGTACTCACCTAGTAACACTCACCTCGTTGTATTCACCTAGTTGTATTCACCTAGTTGTACTCACCTAGTTGTACTCACCTAGTAGCACTCACCTAGTAGCACTCACCTAGTTGTACTCACCTAGTAGCACTCACCTAGTTGTACTCACCTAGTAGCACTCACCTAGTTGTACTCACCTAGTAGCACTCACCTAGTAGCACTCACCTAGTTGTACTCACCTAGTTGTACTCACCTAGTAGCACTCACCTAGTTGTACTCACCTAGTTGTACTCACCTAGTAGCACTCACCTAGTTGTACTCACCTAGTAGCACTCACCTAGTTGTACTCACCTAGTTGTACTCACCTAGTTGTACTCACCTAGTAGCATTCACCTAGTTGTACTCACCTAGTTATACTCACCTAGTTGTGCTTGCGGGGGTTGAACTCTGGCTCTTTGGTCCCGCCTCTCAACTGTCAATCAACTGGTGAACAGATTCCTGAGCCTACTGGGCTCTATCATATCTACACTTGAAACTGTGTATGGAGTCAGCCTCCACCACATCACTACCTATTGCATTCCACCTGTTAACTACTCTGACACTGAAAAAGTTCTTTCTAACGTCCCTGTGGCTCATGTGGGTACTCAGTTTCCACCTGTGTCCCCTTGTTCGCGTACCACTAGTGTTAAACAGGGTGGTTCGCGAAATGGAGTGGGTGGTACTCCATCAGCTTGCATGGTATGCAAGTTAGGGACACTGGCCTGTAGTTCAGTGCCTCCTGTCAATCCCCCTTCTTGTACATCGGGAACACGTTTGCCGCCTTCCAAATTTCTGGCAGTTTACCTGTTACCAGTGACTTGTTATACACCATGGAGAGTGACAGGCACAGTGCTTCTGCTCCTTCCTTTAATATCTATGGTGATATTCCATCTAGGCCTGTAGCCTTTGTCACATCCAACTCTAGCAAAAGCTTCCTTACATCTCCACTGGTAATCTCAAATTCCTCTAGTGGTGACTGGTTAATTATTCCTTCTCTTATCTCTCTGGAACTTCTCCTTGCTCTAATGTGAAGACTTCCTAGAATTTCATATTGAGTTCCTCGCACACTTTTGTCATTTGTAGTGAATCTGTCTGCCCCTATCCTCAGTTTCATTACCTGTTCCTTCACTGTGTCTTTCTCCTGATGTGGCTGTGTAGCAATTTGGGTTGGGTCTTAGCCTTGCTTGCTATGTCGTGTGTGTGTGTGTGTGTGTGTGTGTGTGTGTGTGTGTGTGTGTGTGTGTGTGTGTGTGTGTGTGTGTGTGTGTGTGTGTACTCACCTAGTTGTGTTTGCGGGGGTTGAGCTCTGGCTCTTTGGTCCCGCCTCTCAACTGTCAATCAACAGGTGTACAGATTCCTGAGCCTACTGGGCTCTGTCATATCTACACTTGAAACTGTGTATGGAGTCAGCCTCCACCACATCACCCCCTAATGCATTCCATTTGTCAACCACTCTGACACTAAAAAAGTTCTTTCTAATATCTCTGTGGCTCATTTGGGCACTCAGTTTCCACCTGTGTCCCCTTGTGCGTGTTCCCCTTGTGTTAAATAGACTGTCTTTATATACCCTATCAATCCCCTTCAGAATCTTGAATGTGGTGATCATGTCCCCCCTAACTCTTCTGTCTTCCAGCGAAGTGAGGTTTAATTCCCGTAGTTTCTCCTCGTAGCTCATACCTCTCAGCTCGGGTACTAGTCTGGTGGCAAACCTTTGAACCTTTTCCAGTTTAGTCTTATCCTTGAATAGATATGGACTCCATGCTGGGGCTGCATACTCCAGGATTGGCCTGACATATGTGGTATACAAAGTTCTGAATGATTCTTTACACAAGTTTCTGAATGCCGTTCGTATGTTGGCCAGCCTGGCATATGCCGCTGATGTTATCCGCTTGATATTCAGCATGCACTGAGCATGCAGTCTCCGTGGTGTAGTGGTAAGACACTCGCCTGGCGTTCCGCGAGCGCTATGTCATGGGTTCGTATCCCGGCCGGGGAGGATTTACTGGGCGCAATTCCTTAACTGTAGCCTCTGTTTAACGCAACAGTAAAATGTGTACTTGGATGAAAAAACGATTCTTCGCGGCAGGGGATCGTATTCCAGGGACCATAGGATTAAGGACTTGCCCGAAACGCTACGCGTACTAGTGGCTGTACAAGAATGTAACAACTCTTGTATATATCTAAAAAAAAATATGTGCTGCAGGAGACAGGTCTGGCGTGATATCAACCCCCAAGTCTTTTTCCTTCTCTGACTCCTGAAGAATTTCCTCTCCCAAATGATACCTTGTATCTGGCCTCCTGCTCCCTACACCTATCTTCATTACATTACATTTGGTTGGGTTAAACTCTAACAACCATTTGTTCGACCATTCCTTCAGCTTGTCTAGGTCTTCTTGAAGCCTCAAACAGTCCTCTTCTGTTTTAATCCTTCTCATAATTTTAGCATCGTCCGCAAACATTGAGAGAAATGAATCGATACCCTCCGGGAGATCATTTACATATATCAGAAACAAGATAGGACCGAGTACAGAGCCCTGTGGGACTCCACTGGTGACTTCACGCCAATCGGAGGTCTCACCCCTCACCGTAACTCTCTGCTTCCTATTGCTTAGATACTCCTTTATCCACTGGAGCACCTTACCAGCTACACCTGCCTGTCTCTCCAGCTTATGTACCAGCCTCTTATGCGGTACTGTGTCAAAGGCTTTCCGACAATCCAAGAAAATGCAGTCCGCCCAGCCCTCTCTTTCTTGCTTAATCTGTCACTTGATCGTAGAATTCTATCAAGCCTGTAAGGGAAGATTTACCCTCCCTGAACCCATGTTGGCGATTTGTCACGAAGTCCCTTCTCTCCAGATGTGTTACCAGGTTTTTTCTCACGATCTTCTCCATCACCTTGCATGGTATACAAGTCAAGGACACTGGCCTGTAGTTCAGTGCCTCTTGTCTGTCGCCCTTTTTGTATATTGGGACCACATTCGCCGTCTTCCATATTTCTGGTAGGTCTCCCGTCTCCAGTGACTTACTATACACTATGGAGAGTGGCAAGCAAAGTGCCTCTGCACACTCTTTCAGTATCCATGGTGAGATCCCATCTGGACCAACAGCCTTTCTAACATCCAGATCCAGCAGGTGTCTCTTGACCTCCTCTCTCGTAATTTTGAACTCCTCCAAGGCCGCCTGGTTTACCTCCCTTTCTCCTAGCACAGTGACCTCACCCTGTTCTATTGTGAAGACCTCCTGGAACCTCTTGATGAGTTTCTCACACACCTCTCTGTCATTCTCTGTATACCTGTCCTCGCCTGTTCTAAGTTTCAATACTTGTTCTTTCACTGTTGTTTTCCTTCTGATGTGACTGGAGTAGCTTTGGTTCGGTCTTGGCTTTGTTTGCTATATCATTTTCAAAATTTTTCTCTGCTTCTCTTCTCACCCTGACGTACTCATTCCTCTGGTATCTCTCTCTGCTTTCTGGTGTTCTGTTATTCCGGAAGTTCCTCCACGCCTTTTTGTTCAGTTTCTTCGCTTCCATACATGCCCTGTTATACCATGGATTCTTCTGTTGCTTCTCGGATTTTTCCCTTTGGGCCGGGATGAACCTGTTTACTGCCTCCTGACACTTTTGGGTAACATAGTCCATCATACCCTGTACAGACTTGTCTCTGAGGTCTGTGTCCCAAGGTATTTCACTTAGGAAACTTCTCATCTGTTTTAATTCCCCTTTCGGTATGCCAGCCTTTTGATTCCTAGTTCTTTTTGGGGGGAGATAAGTCCTAGTTCTACCAGGTACTCAAAGTTCAATACACTGTGGTCACTCATTCCCAAGGGCGCTTCCATCTTAACTTCCCTTATATCCCATTCATTTAGGGTAAATATCAAATCAAGCATTGCTGGTTCATCTTCTCCTCTCATTCTTGTTGGTTCTTTGGTGTGCTGGCTTAGAAAGTTTCTTGTTGCCACGTCCAGCAGCTTAGCTCTCCATGTTTCTGGTCCTCCATGCGGGTCTCTGTTCTTCCAATCTATCTTCCCATGGTTGAAGTCTCCCTTAATTAGTAGTCTAGATCCATTCCTGCTAGCAACAGAAGCTGCTCTTTCTATTATGTTAATGGTGGCCATGTTGTTTCTATCATATTCCTGTCTAGGTCTTCTGTCATTTGGTGGTGGATTATATATGACTGTGACTATAATTTTTTTCCCTCCATTTGTTACAGTACCTGCTATGTAGTCACTGAAACCTTCATAGCCCTGAATATCCATCTCCTCAAAATCCCAGCCTTTTCTTACCAGCAGAGCTACATTCATGTGTGTGTGTGTGTGTGTGTGTGTGTGTGTGTGTGTGTGTGTGTGTGTGTGTGTGTGTGTGTGTGTGGGTGTGTGTGTGTGTGTGTGTGTACTCACCTATTTGTACTAACCTATTTGTGCTTGCAGGATCGAGCATTGACTCTTGGATCCCGCCTTTCCAGCTATCGGTTGTTTACAGCAATGACTCCTGTCCCATTTCCCTATCATACCTAGTTTTAAAAGTATGAATAGTATTTGCTTCCACAACCTGTTCCCCAAGTGCATTCCATTTTTCCACTACTCTCACGCTAAAAGAAAACTTCCTAACATCTCTGTGACTCATCTGAGTTTCCAGTTTCCACCCATGTCCCCTCGTTCTGTTATTATTACGTGTGAACATTTCATCTATTTCCACTTTGTCAATTCCTTTGAGTATTTTATATGTCCCTATCATATCCCCTCTCTCCCTTCTTTTCTCTAGTGTCGTAAGGTTCAGTTCCTTCAGCCGCTCTTCATATCCCATCCCTCGTAACTCTGGGACAAGCCTCGTCGCAAACCTCTGAACCTTCTCCAGTTTCTTTATGTGTTTCTTCAGGTGGGGGCTAAATGATGGCGCGGCATACTGTAAGACGGGTCTCACGTAGGCAGTGTAAAGCGCCCTAAAAGCCTCCTCATTTAGGTTTCTGAATGAAGTTCTAATTTTCGCCAGTGTAGAGTACGCTGCTGTCGTTATCCTATTTATATGTGCCTCAGGAGTTAGATTAGGTTTCACATCCACTCCCAGGTCTCTTTCTCGAATCGTTACAGGTAGGCTGTTCCCCTTCATTGTGTACTGTCCCTTTGGTCTCCTGTCACCTGATCCCATTTCCATAACTTTACATTTACTGGTGTTAAACTCCAATAGCCATTTCCCTGACCATCTCTGCAGCCTGTTTAAGTCCTCTTGGAGGATCCTACAATCCTCGTCTGTCACAACTCTTCTCATTAATTTTGCGTCATCCGCAAACATCGACATGTATGATTCCACTCTTGTAAACATGTGTGTGTGTGTGTGTGAGTGTGTGTGTGTGTGTGTGTGTGTGTGCGTGTGTGTGTGTGTGTGTGTGTGTGTGTGTGTGTGTGTGTGTGTGTGTGTGTATTCACCTAGTTGTGTTTGCGGGGGTTGAACTCTGCTCATTCGGCCCGCCTCTCAACTGTCAATCAATCAACTGTTACTAACTACTAAGTAACTATCCCCCCCCCCCACCCACACACACCCAGGAAGCAGCTCCGTGACAGTTGTCTAACTCCCAGGTACGTATTTACTGCTAGGTAACAGGTGCATCAGGGTAAAAGAAAATTTGCCCATTTGTTTCTCCCTGGTTCGGGAATCGAACCCGGACCACAGAATTACGAGTCCTACGCATGTCCGCTAAGCTACCAGACCCCTGTGTGTGTGCGTGTGAGTGTGTGTGTGGGTGTGTGGGAGTGTGTGTGCGTGTGTGTGTGTGTTTAAATGTGTGTGGGGGGGGGAGAGTTTGTGGTTGTACTCACCTATTTGTGTCTGCAGGATCGAGCATTGACTCTTGGATCCCGCCTTTCGAGCATCGGTTGTTTACAGCAATGACTCCGGTCCTATTTCCCTATCGTATCTAGTTTTAAAATTATGAATATAGTTTGCTTCCACAACCTGTTCCTTAAGTGCATTCCATTTTCCCACTACTCTCACGCTAAAAGAAAACTTCCTAACATCCCTATGACTCATCTGAGTTTCCAGCTTCCACCAATGTCCCCTCGTTCTGTTACTTTTCCGTGTGAACATTTCGTCTATGTCCACTCTGTCAATCCCCCTGAGTATTTTATACGTTCCTATCATATCCCCCCTCTCCCTTATTTTTTCTAGTGTCGTAAGGCACAGTTCCTTCAAGTTCTAGGACGAGTCTCGTTGCAAACTTCAGAACCTTTTCCAGTTTTCTTATGTGTTTCTTCAGATGAGGACTCCATGATGAGGCGCCATACTCTAAGACTGGCCTCACGTAGGCAGTGTAAAGCGCCCTAAAAGCCTCCTCATTTAGGTTTCTGAATGAATTCTAATTTTCGCCAGTGTAGAGTACGCTGCTGTCGTTATCCTATTTATATGTGCTTCAGGAGATAGATTAGGTGTTACGTCCACGCCCAGGTCTCTTTCTCTCGTCGTCACAGGTAGGCTGTTCCCCTTCAGTGTGTACTGTCCCTTTGGTCTCCTATCTCCTAGTCCCATTTACATAACTTTACATTTGCTCGTGCTGAACTCCAGTAGCCATTTCTCTGACCATCTCTGCAACCTGTATGTGCGGTACTGTATCAAAGGCTTTTTGGCAGTCCAGAAATATGCAGTCTGCCCAACCATCTCTGTCCTGCCTTATCCTCGTTATTTTATCATAGAATTTCTAAAGGTTTGTTAGGCAAGATTTCCCTTTCACTCCCCGTCACCACCATCACCACCATCACCACCACCATCACTCCCCATCACCACCATCACCACCATCACTCCCCCATCACCACCACCACCACCATCACCATCATCACCACCACCATCAGTATCACCACCATCACTCCCCCATCACCACCACCACCACCATCACCATCACCACCATCACTCCCCCATCACCACCACCACCACCATCACCATCATCACCACCACCATCAGTATCACCACCATCACTCCCCCATCACCACTATCACCACCACCACCACCATCACCACCATCACTCCCCCATCACCACCACCACCACCATCACCATCACCACCATCACTCCCCCATCACCACCACCACCACCACCACCACCATCACCACCATCACTCCCCCATCACCACCACCACCACCATCACCATCACCACCATCACTCCCCCATCACCACCACCACCACCACCATCACCATCACCACCATCACTCCCCCATCACCACCACCACCACCACCATCACCATCACCACCATCACTCCCCCATCACCACCACCACCACCACCATCACCATCACCACCATCACTCCACCATTCACTGTCCCCCTCCAACAATATAAAACTCTCTCCCTCACCTATACTAATTGTTAGTAACAAAGAACTACTGTGTTTGTCAGAGATTAATGAGCAGGAAGATAAAATACACTCAAACAATAAAAATACAATTAATTACAACACTCTGGATGTAAAGAAATACATTAACTAGGTAATTAGAGCTCAAGGAAATAACTATTTACCGGAGAGAGAATTTGACGACGAATTTGACAAGACGAAGCTGGAAAAAGTTCAGAGGTATGCCTCAGGTTAGTCCCAGAACTAAGAGGCATGAGCTACGAGGAAAGGCTGTGGGGAATGCACCTTACGACACTGGAAGACAAAAGAGTGAGGGGAGACATGATCACGACCTACAAAACCCTCAGGTGAATTGACAGAATAGATAAGGATAAACTGTTTAACACGGGTGGTACACGAACAAGGGGACACAGGTGGAGACTGAGTACCCACATGAGCCACAGGGACGTTAGAAAGAACTTTTTCAGTGTCAGAGTAGTTAACAGGTGGAATGCATTAGGCATTGATGTGGTGGAGGCTGACTCCATACACAGTTTCAAATGTAGATATGATAGAGCCCAATAGGCTCAGGAACCTGTACACCAGTTGATTGACAATTGAGAGGCGGGACCAAGGAGCCAGACTTCAACCCCCGCAAGCACAACTAGGTGAATACTAACAAGAGGACACTAACAAGACCATGGTAGAGCAGATAGTGACTGTTGTCCACCATAGAGCATGGTAGAGCAGATAGTGACTGTTGTCCACCATAGAGCATGGTAGAGCAGATAGTGACTGTTGTCCACCATAGAGCATGGTAGAGCAGAGTGACTGTTGTCCTCCATAGAGCATGGTAGAGCAGATAGTGACTGTTGTCCTCCATAGAGCATGGTAGAGCAGAGTGACTGTTGTCCACCATAGAGCATGGTAGAGCAGATAGTGACTGTTGTCCACCATAGAGCATGGTAGAGCAGATAGTGACTGTTGTCCACCATAGAGCATGGTAGAGCAGATAGTGACTGTTGTCCACCATAGAGCATGGTAGAGCAGATAGTGACTGTTGTCCACCATAGAGCATGGTAGAGCAGATAGTGACTGTTGTCCTCCATAGAGCATGGTAGAGCAGATAGTGACTGTTGTCCACCATAGAGCATGGTAGAGCAGATAGTGACTGTTGTCCACCATAGAGCATGGTAGAGCAGATAGTGACTGTTGTCCTCCATAGAGCATGGTAGAGCAGATAGTGACTGTTGTCCTCCATAGAGCATGGTAGAGCAGATAGTGACTGTTGTCCACCATAGAGCATGGTAGAGCAGATAGTGACTGTTGTCCTCCATAGAGCATGGTAGAGCAGATAGTGACTGTTGTCCTCCATAGAGCATGGTAGAGCAGATAGTGACTGTTGTCCTCCATAGAGCATGGTAGAGCAGATAGTGACTGTTGTCCTCCATAGAGCATGGTAGAGCAGATAGTGACTGTTGTCCACCATAGAGCATGGTAGAGCAGATAGTGACTGTTGTCCATCATAGAGCATGGTAGAGCAGATAGTGACTGTTGTCCTCCATAGAGCATGGTAGAGCAGATAGTGACTGTTGCCCACCATAGAGCATGGTAGAGCAGATAGTGACTGTTGTCCACCATAGAGCATGGTAGAGCAGATAGTGACTGTTGTCCACCATAGAGCATGGTAGAGCAGATAGTGACTGTTGTCCACCATAGAGCATGGTAGAGCAGATAGTGACTGTTGTCCTCCATAGAGCATGGTAGAGCAGATAGTGACTGTTGTCCAACATAGAGCATGGTAGAGCAGAGTGACTGTTGTCCACCATAGAGCATGGTAGAGCAGATAGTGACTGTTGTCCACCATAGAGCATGGTAGAGCAGATAGTGACTGTAGTCCTCCATAGAGCAGAGTGACTGTTGTCCTCCATAGAGCATGGTAGAGCAGATAGTGACTGTTGTCCACCATAGAGCATGATAGAGCAGAGTGACTGTTGTCCACCATAGAGCATGGTAGAGCAGAGTGACTGTTGTCCACCATAGAGCATGGTAGAGCAGAGTGACTGTTGTCCACCATAGAGCATGGTAGAGCAGATAGTGACTGTTGCCCACCATAGAGCATGGTAGAGCAGAGTGACTGTTGTCCACCATAGAGCATGGTAGAGCAGATAGTGACTGTTGTCCACCATAGAGCATGGTAGAGCAGATAGTGACTGTTGTCCACCATAGAGCATGGTAGAGCAGATAGTGACTGTTGTCCACCATAGAGCATGGTAGAGCAGAGTGACTGTTGTCCACCATAGAGCATGGTAGAGCAGATAGTGACTGTTGTCCACCATAGAGCATGGTAGAGCAGAGTGACTGTTGTCCACCATAGAGCATGGTAGAGCAGATAGTGACTGTTGTCCACCATAGAGCATGGTAGACCAGATAGTGACTGTTGTCCTCCATAGAGCATGGTAGAGCAGATAGTGACTGTTGTCCTCCATAGAGCATGGTAGAGCAGATAGTGACTGTTACCCACCATAGAGCATGGTAGAGCAGATAGTGACTGTTGTCCACCATAGAGCATGGTAGAGCAGATAGTGACTGTTGCCCACCATAGAGCATGGTAGAGCAGATAGTGACTGTTGTCCACCATAGAGCATGGTAGAGCAGATAGTGACTGTTGTCCACCATAGAGCATGGTAGAGCAGATAGTGACTGTTGTCCACCATAGAGCATGGTAGAGCAGATAGTGACTGTAGTCCTCCATAGAGCAGAGTGACTGTTGTCCTCCATAGAGCATGGTAGAGCAGAGTGACTGTTGTCCACCATAGAGCATGGTAGAGCAGAGTGACTGTTGTCCTCCATAGAGCATGGTAGAGCAGATAGTGACTGTTGTCCTCCATAGAGCATGGTAGAGCAGAGTGACTGTTGTCCTCCATAGAGCATGGTAGAGCAGATAGTGACTGTTGTCCACCATAGAGCATGGTAGAGCAGATAGTGACTGTTGTCCTCCATAGAGCATGGTAGAGCAGATAGTGACTGTTGTCCTCCATAGAGCATGATAGAGCAGAGTGACTGTTGTCCTCCATAGAGCATGATAGAGCAGAGTGACTGTTGTCCTCCATAGAGCATGGTGGAGCAGATAGTGACTGTTGTCCTCCATAGAGCATGATAGAGCAGAGTGACTGTTGTCCTCCATAGAGCATGATAGAACAGAGTGACTGTTGTCCTCCATAGAGCATGGTAGAGCAGATAGTGACTGTTGTCCTCCATAGAGCATGATAGAGCAGAGTGACTGTTGTCCTCCATAGAGCATGATAGAGCAGAGTGACTGTTGTCCTCCATACAGCACGATAGAGCAGAGTGACTGTTGTCCTCCATAGAGCATGGTAGAGCAGATAGTGACTGTTGTCCTCCATAGAGCATGATAGAGCAGAGTGACTGTTGTCCTCCATAGAGCATGATAGAGCAGAGTGACTGTTGTTCTCCATAGAGCATGATAGAGCAGAGTGACTGTTGTCCTCCATAGAGCATGATAGAGCAGAGTGACTGTTGTCCTCCATAGAGCATGGTAGAGCAGATAGTGACTGTTGTCCTCCATAGAGCATGATAGAGCAGAGTGACTGTTGTCCACCATAGAGCATGATAGAGCAGAGTGACTGTTGTCCTCCATAGAGCATGATAGAGCAGAGTGACTGTTGTCCTCCATAGAGCAGAGTGACCGTTGTCCACCATAGAGCATGGTAGAGCAGAGTGACTGTTGTCCACCATAGAGCATGGTAGAGCAGATAGTGACTGTTTTCCTCCATAGAGCATGGTAGAGCAGAGTGACTGTTGTCCTCCATAGAGCATGGTAGAGCAGATAGTGACTGTTGTCCTCCATAGAGCAGAGTGACTGTTGTCCACCATAGAGCATGGTAGAGCAGAGTGACTGTTGTCCACCATAGAGCATGGTAGAGCAGAGTGACTGTTGTCCACCATAGAGCATGGTAGAGCAGAGTGACTGTTGTCCACCATAGAGCATGGTAGAGCAGATAGTGACTGTTGTCTACCATAGAGCATGGTAGAGCAGATAGTGACTGTTGTCCTCCATAGAGCATGGTAGAGCAGATAGTGACTGTTGCCCACCATAGAGCATGGTAGAGCAGATAGTGACTGTTGTCCACCATAGAGCATGGTAGAGCAGATAGTGACTGTTGCCCACCATAGAGCATGGTAGAGCAGATAGTGACTGTTGTCCACCATAGAGCATGGTAGAGCAGATAGTGACTGTTGTCCACCATAGAGCATGGTAGAGCAGATAGTGACTGTTGTCCACCATAGAGCATGGTAGAGCAGATAGTGACTGTTGTCCACCATAGAGCATGGTAGATCAGATAGTGACTGTTGTCCACCATAGAGCATGGTAGATCAGATAGTGACTGTTGTCCACCATAGAGCATGGTAGAGCAGATAGTGACTGTTGTCCACCATAGAGCATGGTAGAGCAGATAGTGACTGTTGTCCACCATAGAGCATGGTAGAGCAGATAGTGACTGTTGTCCACCATAGAGCATGGTAGAGCAGATAGTGACTGTTGTCCACCATAGAGCATGGTAGAGCAGATAGTGACTGTTGTCCTCCATAGAGCATGGTAGAGCAGATAGTGACTGTTGTCCACCATAGAGCATGGTAGAGCAGATAGTGACTGTTGTCCACCATAGAGCATGGTAGAGCAGATAGTGACTGTTGTCCACCATAGAGCATGGTAGAGCAGATAGTGACTGTTGTCCACCATAGAGCATGGTAGAGCAGATAGTGACTGTTGTCCACCATAGAGCATGGTAGAGCAGATAGTGACTGTTGTCCACCATAGAGCATGGTAGAGCAGATAGTGACTGTTGTCCACCATAGAGCATGGTAGAGCAGATAGTGACTGTTGTCCACCATAGAGCATGGTAGAGCAGATAGTGACTGTTGTCCACCATAGAGCATGGTAGAGCAGATAGTGACTGTTGTCCTCCATAGAGCATGGTAGAGCAGATAGTGACTGTTGTCCACCATAGAGCATGGTAGAGCAGATAGTGACTGTTGTCCACCATAGAGCATGGTAGAGCAGATAGCAGATGTTCTTTCAAACATTCTTTATTGATTTAAATAATTGTTCACTGATTTTTCCTTATCTATAAATGAATAATTTAACGAATTAAAATCTATCTGGTTATATTAACACAAAATAATCATTTATGCTCCTCTTGTTAATTTAATTTATAATTTTAATTTCGTTGTGTTTATCTAATTAAAATCAAGAAGGAACGAGGACTCCGTCCAGGATGTGAATTACTAGAGGTAATTAGCCCGGCAGATGGGCTAGTGGTTAAGACAGTTGAGAGACAGCCAAGGTAACTTAATTATTAGTTGAAAGGAATGATGCCCAACCACTTGGACGGTCGGGGATTGAACGCCGACCTGCAGGAAGCGACACGTTAAGTGATTAGAGAGGCACATAATAGCTTCAGAAACTGAACTACATAGTTCGCTTAGCTAAGCAAGTGACAATCTTGTGAAGTTAGTTACACAGTCGTTAATGTTACCTACACATATACATATATACACATATATGTATACGCGTGCATATATGTATACGTTGTTTTGTAAGCATAGGACAGTGGGTGTTATAAAGGCTAAGAGTTTTTGGAGAAAAGATTGCATTGCTAGGTTGATGTCCCCTATGTTACCTAACTCGGACTCCAAGTTGACATTATCAGCAGCAGTTATAAAATTGTCTATAGCAGTTTCATTGTGCAGCCTAAAGCTTAACTCCCTTGACTCTAGAGGTGGTTTGTTAATGTTAGTAAAGAGAAATGTGGGGTAATGGTCTGTAGTGCTATCGGTGATTATACGTGAGTTTTCAGTTATATATGTATACACATACATGTATACATATACTCAAATACATATACACATCAATAATCTTGTTACATCACAAGTGATTCAGCAAGAGGCTCACAACAGTCACTATACAAGGCACTTTACATCTATGGTGAGTCACACAGTTACTAGTCTTGCTCCACACCCACCCAACTGGGCGGCAGCTTTACAGTCATGTGCTCCACACCCACCCAACTGTGCGGCAGCTTTACAGTCATGTGCTCCACACCCACCCAACTGGGCGGCAGCTTTACAGTCATGTGCTCACACCCACCCAACTGGACGGCAGCTTTACAGTCATGTGCTCCACACCCACCCAACTGGGCTGCAGCTTTACAGTCATGTGCTCCACACCCACCCAACTGGGCGGCAGGTTTACAGTCTTGTGCTCCACACCCACCCAACTGGGCGGCAGCTTTACAGTCATGTGCTCCACACCCACCCAACTGGGCGGCAGCTTTACAGTCATGTGCTCCACACCCACCCAACTGGGCGGCAGCTTTACAGTCATGTGCTCCACACCCACCCAACTGGGCGGCAGCTTTACAGTCATGTGCTCCACACCCACCCAACTGGGCGGCAGCTTTACAGTCATGTGCTCCACACCCACCCAACTGGGCGGCAGCTTTACAGTCATGTGCTCCACACCCACCCAACTGGGCGGCAGCTTTACAGTCATGTGCTCCACATCCACCCAACTGGACGGCAGCTTTACAGTCATGTG